>NC_087160.1:22331931-22364431 GCF_035594125.1 Scylla paramamosain
ATTAGTTCTTCTCACGTATTACATTTCTCTCACCCACATCGTATCCACCTCGCCTCCCTGACAACGGCTTTCTATTTATACAGGTGTTACTCAGATGTTAAGCACAAGTGTTGGGCTTCCTCTGACACATATCGCTTGCCTTGTTCTTGTTGTTGTTGTTGCTGCTGTTTTTCTCCGCTGTTCAAGCTGTTTACTGATGTTATAAAAGACTCCTGGTTATTGTTACATATGAAATTCACGCGGGTTTGATGCAAGAGGGTGTCAGGGAAAATAGATGGATGGGTGGATGGGTGGAAGTGCTCACTGCCTGGAATGTAAAGGTTGTCTTCGCTGTTGTGTTACGGGAAAGGACTGGGGGTGTTACTTTAGATCCTGTAGAACGGAAGGGACAGTATACACGTTCTCCTTAATATATATCGTTACCTTTATCAGCAAAACACGCGAGTTATTGTTTCTTCATTTCTGGAAAACGAGAAGTAAGAAAAAACAGTCTAATTCTTTTAATTTTCATATCAAAAACAGAAAAAAAAAAGCGAGGTGAATGTTGGACCACTCACGCCTTTGTGATTTATAAAAGGAACTCTGGATGTACCCTTGAAAAACTGTTGCTTACAAATCACGTTTTATTTTCCGGCTCCAGGGATGTTACTTTAGAATTTAGATCTTGTAGAAGGGATGGGATAGTAAACATGTTCTCTTTAATATATATCGTCACGTTTATCAGCAAACCACACAAATTACTCTTTCTTTTTTCTGGAAATCGAGATAAAAAAAAAGAAAAAAGGAATAATTCTTCTGATTTTCATATAAAAAACGTAACAAAACCGAGCTGAATGTCAGACCACTACATCTTTGTGATTTATATAAGGATGTCTGGATGTATCCTTGAAAAACTGACGCTGACAAATCATGTTTTATTTTCCGTTTTCCCCGACGCTCGCTGTGAAGCTCGGGACTCGGGGCCACGCACTAATTGGCACGGATTAGTTGGGGGACGAGGAAGTCTTAAAGGCATTTGTGTCTAGCGCCATGCATTCCCTGGCACTGCTGAAACTAACTGGCTGATTTTTTGTAGATTTTTGTCTGGAATCTTTTTTTAGAAGTGTCATATCGATTTTTCTTTTTTTAACTTTTATTCTATTTTTTTTTTTTTTGTTCCCATAGTCGTACTTCTTAACACATTCAAGTGAATAAGAGGAAAACAAATTATGGTTGCACTCCTCAGGTTCTGGCGTCGCATCGATCATGGCCAAGAAAACAAAGAGTGGAAAAGCGGAATACATAACAAAGAACCGTCAGGCAAAGAAGGGAAAGCAGGGCCCCGGAATCCGAGCTCGGCGTTTGCCCGTAATGGACGCCTCCACTTTAAACTTCAGGCACGTCGTCGGAATCTCCAGTTATGTTTTTTCGTGTAATGATGCACAGTCACAGTTCATCTCAGCACCCCAACCCTCGAGCTCCGCGGGACACCCTTGTGGTAGCTGTGCATTAAGATCCGACGCGCTCCTGCCTGGAATCACGCGGACAAAGAGGTGGACCATTGGGGCGTGTGTCTGCTTGTGTGTGTGTGTGTGTGTGTGTGTGTGTGTGTGTGTGTGTGTGTGACTCTCTTTCTTTCTTTCTCTCTCTCTCTCTCTCTCTCTCTCTCTCTCTCTCTCTCTCTCTCTCTCTCTCTCTCTCTCTCTTATGGCAAATGTGCGTGCAACGAGGAAATAAAAATCAGAAATCACACACACACACACACACACACACACACACACACACACACACACACACACACACACACACACACACACACACACACACACACACATACACACACGTCACTTCCCCAGCATGTATATATATATGTTTATGTGTGTACCTGCAAAGTGGCTACGTCTGCATTTCAGGTGGCAGGCTAGAGAGGGAGGGTGAGGGGAACAGGAGACATGGGGCGGTGGGAGAGACACACAGACAAACAACAAAATGCTTCAAAATACTCACACCCACAGTAGTGACAGACGGCGGTTCCATTCTGCTGTTTAGTGAGACGCCGTTCTTTGCGTTATACTCGACGCCCTCAACGGTGTAGGTTGGAGTGAAGAGCCGGTCAGGCATCCACCAGGGGCAGGCAGGTTTCCCTTCCTACCTCGAGGGGCGAACTTTCAGGCTCGACCCACACGTGTTCCTTGAGTAGGTGAGGAGGCACGTGATGCACTGCTCTTGACGCCTTCAGGAGGGTGGCACAGGGATAGGGCGGGGACAGCGGAGCATGAGGGTTGGGGCAAGGGAAAGGGAAGCACGGTGAGTGAGGGAAGGGAGAGGGGATCGGCGGGTGTGTGGCCCCTCGGGCGTCGCGTCAACCAGTGAGCTCCTGCACTCACTACAGTCACGGCCACAGGTGCGTTGCCGAGCTGTGAAGGGAGAGAAACAGTCTCGACTCACTTCCCCCGCACTCCCTACAGAGGCTCCTCACCTGCCGCCTGTACCCCACCTTTCTTCCCCCACTTCCTCCTCCTCCCCTCCCTCTCTTCCTCGTCTGACACCTCATTTTATCATTAATACCATATTTTTTTTTCTCTTTTTACTCTTCTCGCTCTCAGCCATTACCAGCATCACTGTAAACAAGAGGTCAGTCAGTCATCTCTGCCTCTCCTCCTCCTAAAACACACACACACACACACACACACACACACACACACACACACACATACAGAAGATGGATGAGGGAGGGGTTAAGGGCACTGGGTCAAGATTTTGGTTACGTACGGAAATGAGAGAGAAAAGACAAAGAGACGGGAGGGATATAATTAGAGGTATTGACGGATGGAAGGGAGGGATGCACAGAACCACCCACAGGGAAAGAGTTAATGAAGTGTATAATTGCTGCAGTAGACTGAAAATAATGGTGAGAGTGCGTATAATGAGATTGTTTACCTGTGGCGCCACTCTCTCCTCCCTTTGGTTGTGGCGCCACTCTCTCCTCTCTTTGGTTGTGGCGTCATTATCCCCTCCCTTTGGTTGTGGCCGCTCTTTCTCTTCTTCCTTTGGTTGTCTGACTTTTAAATCACTCATGAGAACTGGTACCGTCTATTAAAATTTGTAACTTAGCTTTCTGTCTCCTCTCTTCCTCTATCTTCTTCCCTTCCGTCTCTCTCTCTCTCTCTCTCTCTCTCTCTCTCTCTCTCTCTCTCTCTCTCTCTCTCTTTCTGCCTCCCTCTATCCTTGCAAGTCTCCTTCTCTTCCTGGTTCCCTCAGTCTCGCCTCCTCTGCCCCAACGCTGCTCTTCATTGATCCCAGCCAGACAGGTGAGAGAGTATCCTGTGAGTAATCAATAGAGGTATACCCCTAACTGCTCCCCCTCCTTTCCCTACACCTTTCCCTCCCGCACCTGAGTCTGCGCTTCCTCTTCACCTGTGCCTTTGCTTCCTCTCCTTCCCCTCTCCAGTACGTGTGAACCTCTCTTCCTTCCACACATGCATCTGTTCTTCCTTCCAGTGTTCCTACCACTTGTACATTTGGTTTCGATGCACATCTGATAACTGAGTCTGTCTTCCCTCCAAACAAGTTTGTCTTCCCTCCAAACAAGTCTGTCTTCCCTCCAAACTCGAGTCTGTCTTCCCTCCAAACACGAGTCTGTCTTCCCTACAAACAAGTCTCCAAACAAGTCTGTCTTCCCTCCAAACAAGTCTGTCTTTCCCCCAGACAAGTCTGTCTTCTCTCCAAACAAGTCTGTCTTCCCTCCAAACAAGTCTGTCTTTCCTTCAGACAAGTCTGTCTTCTCTCTAAACAAGTCTGTCTTCCCTCCAAACAAGTCTGTCTTCCCTCCAAACAAGTCTGTCTTTCCTCCAGACAAGTCTGTCTTCTCTCTAAACAAGTCTGTCTTCCCTCCAAACAAGTCTGTCTTCCCTCCAAACAAGTCTGTCTTCCTTCCAAACACGAGTCTGTCTTTCCTCCAGACAAGTCTGTCTTCCCTCCAAACACGAGTCTGTCTTCCCTCCAGACAAATCTGTCTTCTCTCCAAACAAGTCTGTCTTCCCTCCAAACAAGTCTGTCTTCCCTCCAAACACATGTCTGTCTTCTCTCCAAACAAGTCTGTCTTACCTCCAAACACGAGTCTTTCTTCCCTCCAAACAAGTCTGTCTTCCCTCCAAACAAGTCTGTCTTCCCTCCAAACAAGTCTGTCTTCCCTCCAAACACAAGTCTGTCTTCTCTCCAAACAAGTCTGTCTTCCCTCTAAACAAGTCTGTCTTCTCTCCAAACAAGTCTGTCTTCCCTCCAAACAAGTCTGTCTTCTCTCCAAACAAGTCTGTCTTCCCTCCAAACACAAGTCTGTCTTCTCTCCAAACAAGTCTGTCTTCCCTCCAAACATGAGTCTTCTTCCCTCCAAACAAGTCTTTCTTCCCTCCAAACAAGTGTGTAAGCAAGGTACTCACCTTGCTTACACACCTTTGTTTTTTCTCCGTGTCTGGGTTGCCTTCCTTCCAAGCTCTTCATTCTCTTTTGTCTGCCTTCCCTCCATAGGCGTTTATCATGTCCATTTTCTCTGCGTGTAGGTTGTCTTCCCTTCTCACTCAAGTCAGTATCCGCTTCACGCTTGTGTTTCATTCCCTCTCTTCCTTGAATCCAGAGATGGCGTGGTTCTAGTTTAGTATTCCTCTAAATGAATCTTTAGATCTCATTCTCCATTTGCGTATAGTAGAGAACCTCTATGCTTTCGGCACAGAACCCACACCCGCCTTTACCTGCAAAGTCTGCCCAGTCTTACTTAACCTGCATGGTAAACTTTCGGCAAACCGTTCTGCGACATGAGCTGTCGCATGTTTTATATTACAATGTTCTAATGATACGAAGGGATTACTCTACTTAACTGCTGTACGTACATGGTTGAACATCGAATAGTGTTCCCGTTATGTTCTATGTGACAATATTGTCAGAATAGGTGACACCTCCCTGCATGACATTTTGAAAGCACGGCAAAAACAGTTTTCTTTGATAAATTATATGGTAGACTAGAGGAATTGGGGTGAACACCGTGAATGTTAGTGGAGGAGAGAATGACGTTGGGAGTGGTGTGTGTGTGTGTGTGTGTGTATATATATATATATATATATATATATATATATATATATATATATATATATATATATATATATATATATATATGCCTTAGGTCCTGTACAGGCTAAGCACGTCCTTGACTGTCAGGTGTGAGCCTGACTTTCTTACAGGTTTTTTTTTTTTTTTGTTATTTACATATGTTCTTATGTTGTTTTATAGAGCAGATGCCCAGCTGAGAGATGCGTGGAGAGCGTTCGGTGTGAGAGAAACATATCCTAGTAGACATGTAGCTTTGTTTCATTATTTATTATTTACTTTTTTTTTTGTTATAGGCACTACAGACTCATTCTTGATGGCCAAACACATACAAACACTCGGAAACGCGCTTCACTCAGCTCAAATGCGTTCATGTCTGCTGCTAACTACAACGCTCAGGATCCAAACGTGTGAGCGTAGGAGCATTTGTTTATGACGTCAGAGACATAAAATCTGACTTGGCGCACCACTATCAAGAATTCGCATTTTCATCTGAATTCAAGTGCATACATATTGCAGGACCGTGAATAACAATATAGTTGAACACGTATAAGCATGGAATCAACTCTAGAGCCGCAAACATAATGGTGGAGTGGTCTGACGTGTGATATCAAGTTAAAAAACCAATCAAGGAATGGTGTCACTTCGCACCAGCTTTTGATATACAGAATTTAATGAGTGTTGCTAATAATTTCAGTCATAAACTGAATACCACAGGCTTGTCCTTATGCCCACGATAGTGATATAGTGTGATCAAAATGAGACAACAATATCTAAAGTGATGAAACACCTTCAGTGATGACGGCCCGTCGCCAGACTTGACCTATGGTTTGCTGTTGTCGATTAATAGGATTTTGAAAAAAATGGGGCTTAGAATGATAGGTAGAAATAAATGTGTGTGTGTGTGTGTGTGTGTGTGTGTGTGTGTGTGTGTGTGATCAAGGAATACCCACCACTTTTAACACTAGTGAGCTTGACACCTCTTCCCATCGCTTCATTGCTGGTGGCGCCACTCTCTCCTTTGGTTGTCCCGCCACTCTCTTCCCTCTGTGGCCTTGTGGCCAAAACCAGACAGTACCTTCATCATTCTTATCATGCACTGCAGACAAGGCGGCAAGTCACCGTTACTTGGATCGTGCTTGAGAGAGCTGTTCCACCCGTCTCTCTCTCTCTCTCTCTCTCTCTCTCTCTCTCTCTCTCTCTCTCTCTCTCTCTCTCTCTCTCTCTCTCTCTCTCTCTCTGTATATTGGTATGAAATTATTCATTTGTTGTCATGTCAAGTATATAACTGTTCTTTTTTTATCAATGCATATATTGTTGAGTATCCTGAAATTTGAATTGTGCTTTGGATTAATTAATTAATTAATTATTATTATTTTTCTCGTGACAGTGAGTGGAAGGTGTAGTATAAGGAGAATCATCAGTAGTGCGTGGACATGATGTGCGCGGCCACTGGTCACACAAAGGTAGTGTGTGAAGATATTCTGTGCTTTGAGATGCGGAGGATTATTTGTATGCTTGGCGGGATGTACGTGGTTGTGCTCGCTGTGTGGAGTGTGAGGTAGGAAACAGCCCATGAGGCTCATGGTTACTACGTAAGCTAGGGTGTGACCGTGGTCATTGGTGCTGAGTCATTAGGGAGCTTCAAAAAAAAAAGGTTAGACAAATTTATGGATGAAGATGATAAATGGAAATAGATAGATAGGCTTCATACAGTGACTGCCACTTGTGTGGGCCCTGTGACTTCTTGGAGTTTTCATTTTTTTTTCATGCATTCGTGTGTGTGTGTGTGTGTGTGTGAGAGAGAGAGAGAGAGAGAGAGAGAGAGAGAGAGAGAGAGAGAGAGAGAGAGAGAGAGAGAGAGAGAGAGAATGGTAATCACCTTGAATGATACAAATACCTTATGTGTCGCGTTGGATAATAATCAACAGAATATCATCTATAATAAATCTCCACCGATGTACATTAAAGTGTGGTGCGAACCGTGGCGTAATGAACTGTATGAAACCTGATGCCCGATCACTTGTCGCGTCGGCAAGGTTGGTATGCATGGCCTGACGTTGTGCTGATATGCCGATCTATTTTCCAGTCATAATCAAGGAATATAAACAAATCATTGTTTCTATTCCTTATTCATGATATACGGCAACCATCCCTAGTGTGCATGGCTGCCAGCTGTTGCCACCGTAATCACCAAACGTGTCAAATAATATCGTCCATCGTGTCAGAATGTAAACCTCCCATTTTTGGAATAGTTTTGGGAGCTGTTGTACACTGACAATATTGTGATTATTCTGTTTGGAAGAATTCAGGCAAATTTCTACAGAAAGTTATGATTTGTGAAGTGATTCTATGGATAAAAAGCCATGATGTACGTAACAGCAAGCAAGCAAGCAAGGCTACGAGTCTGGCATCTGAGCATCTGTTCATATTATGAGCAGCATGCAGGAACTCTCTCAGTTCTTTTCCTGTACTGAGACTGAATACTTGACTGGTCGATACGTGAGGGAGGTGGAGGAGGAGCGTCTAGTTACAGGTATACATTAGAGTGAAAAAAAAAAAGAAGCCTTACTCACAGCATTACCAGTGTGTAAGTACAAAATGTTAAGAGTGAAAGCAGTATTGCTGATACTGATGTCTTAGCTTTTAGTTTTGTCCCCTTTTCATTACAGAACACAAGACAACCATCGGTGGCAAGCCACGAAGATGCTTGTGGAGCTGCTTCTGTTCGCTGTGCTGGTGTTCCTGTTGTGGAAGACCTTCAGGAAACCCCCCGGACTGCCTCCAGGTAAGTACTTCTCGACCTCACACAACTTCATGTAGTCACACACTTCATGCTACGAGAGCTTTTACTTTATGCAGAATGTACACTGACGGCAGGAATCGAATTGTACAATTTAATATCGTGGTGATAATGCATTCTTGTTTGTGATGCGTAATGGCGGTACTTGGTGGTGGTATTCCTCAGGCAGGTGGGGGCTTCCTCTAGTGGGCTACATACCCTGGACCAGTAAGAGCTTTGAGGAGCAGGTGATGGACCTCCACGAGCAGTATGGAGACATCTTCCTGTGAGTGGTTGTGTGGACAGTTACCAACTCTGTGCATCTATAGTTCTACTACGCAAATATTATCTTATCGTCTTCCCTCCCGCCCCTCCTCTCTCTCTCTCTCTCTCTCTCTCTCTCTCTCTCTCTCTCTCTCTCTCTCTCTCTCTCTCTCTCTCTCTCACTGCGTATGTGTGTGTGTGTGTGTGTGTGTGTGTGTGTGTGTGTTTGAGCAGCATTGTCTTCCCGACGCAGGTGGAGGATGGGGACTCAGTTGATGATGTTTCTGAAGGACTACAAGCTGGTGAAGGAGGCTTACTCCAGATTCGACTTTATAGACAGACCAAACTGGGAAACCTTTAAGACCTTCGAGGAAACTCCCCACGGTGAGACCACTTGACCATGCTAGCGCGTTGTTTGAACCTTGATTGCCTTTCCTAACATACACCGCATGGCGCATCACGAAGCTGAGAAATAAAAGGTGTCTTGATGCAAAATTGTGCAAGGTTATAGTACTGGGTTATTGTGTTCTTGAACAGGAGTCGCAACGAGTAATGGTCTTCTTTGGCACAACAACCGGAGATTTACGCTGCGGCAGCTGCGTGACCTTGGCATGGGCAAGTCCTCCATGGTGGGGGCGGTGCAGCACCAAGGCCTCAAGCTGCGCGAGACTATCGCCGAGAAGGCTGGCACACCCGGAATGATTCCCCATCAGCTTCACGTGACTGTGCTCAACGTGATCTGGCACATGGTGGCAAGTGCGTGGCGAGTGAGCCTGGGGAGGAGTTTACTTTTCTACATTATACTTCCAGTCTTGTCTATTTCATACCTTTGTTTGTAAAAGAATTTCACGATTGTTTCTCGTCCCTACAGGCAGACAGTTCGATGCAGAAGACAAAATGCTGCAAGAATTCTTAAAACTTATGGAAGACTTCGTGTTGATTTCTAACCGACTGGCCATCAAGGACTTCCTGCCGTGGCTGGAAAATATCATGCCGGATTTCCTCTTTAAACGCCTCATAAAGTATCATGGAACCAAGGATTTGAAGGACAAGTTCATTCGATATTTTACCGTGGGTTGCGTCAAATTTTTTTCCAGGCATGCATTTTTATTTATTTATTTATTTTTTTTATCTTTTATTAGCTCTTGGTTAATAACGTAGATGACACTTTAAAATTATTTTTTTCTTTCTAACCAAAATTTGATATTGGTAATTTCGAGATTGCAGATCTTTGAAGTGGAGGTATAATTTTGATCTCAGAAGAGTCATGTTTTGAAGGGCGTGATTTCTGTTTTCCTTTGTGTGGTCAGGATGAGATCGAGGAGCACAAGGCCACTTTGGATCCAGACAACCCGCGGGATCTCATTGATAGCTACCTGCTGGAGATGGAGGCCAAGAAAGATGATCCGGAGACAACCTGCAGCGGTAGGTCTCCTAAAGGTGTTCCATCGCTCCCTCATCTCTCACTGTATGGTGTAAGGAGTGTCCCCATCTCTGTAAATTCCTCCGTAAAGCTGTTTATTCAGTTAAGTCCTTTAGTGAGATCTACACCATCACCTTTATCAAGATTTATTACCACTCAGGGTCGTGTCCACATCTGGATGACATTTTTACCGATCAATATAAATTTTTGCCATTCTTGAAAACTTCCATTTGGGTCACTTTCATGTCTGGCATGTCTATTTCAGAGTGGGATTTGATTTTTTTAATGTTTGACATGTTCTTCGCGGGAAGCGAGACCACCGTCAACACCTTCACGTGGCTGTGCTGCTACCTGGCCGCACATCCGCAGGTTCAGGGCAAGATGCATACTGAGATTGACGAAGTGCTTCCCAATGGAGCTCTGCCCACATTGGCGGAGAAGCCTAGGTAAATCTCTTCCTTGTCTTGTTTATGTCAGAATCTGCTTAGGTGCTTAATTTCCTCACTCAATTTTGCGTTCTGTCTCTCCCAGGATGCCGTACACAGAGGCAGTGATCAACGAAGTGATGAGGGTTTGTTCACTAGTAAACTTCGGATTGCAGCACATGGCCGCCAGTGACACGCAGCTCGGGGGCTACACCATTCCCAAGGTGAGTTACTCTCATGTACTCCTGTGACTTGTGCTGATGAAAAGCAGAACACTATGAACTTCATTTCTGATTTGCGAATTAAATAAACACAATTGTCTTTGCAGGGAGCGGTCGTGAACGCTACTGTCACGTCAATCCACTATGACTGTCGCTACTGGGATCGACCCAGGGAATTCAAGCCAGAACGTTGGCTGGATAAGAACGGCAAATTCTTCATACCCAAGGAGGGATTCCTGCCCTTCGGTTTAGGTAAATTTTTCGTGCAAGAGGGACACTTACCTAGGGATAGAAAAAGCTGTGTAAAAAAAAAAAAAAGTCCTACTCGAGTACCAGTCCCTAAATTTCCTGTAAAATCTACCAGGTGTAGTTGTGAGTGTGTTCAGTGGCATTTGGCACCAGACTGATATTATGATCATATCTTTGATGTATTTGTCTATTTAGGTATTTCACTGTATATTCATATACATCCGTTTCGGGAGAAAGAGCTTGTGCTCTATGTTTCAAACTCGAAAATGACTAATAATTATTAGCGATGGTTAAAAATTAACAACAAAGATACTCGTCAATATTGATGTCCCGTGACGTCCAGAGAAGGAACACACTATTTCCCGTGTGATCTAAACTAGAGTAGTTGTTTAAACAAACACCCATAAAAGTTTTATTTCACAGAGTCTCTCCTACCTTATTATTGAAGTTGTTTGATATTTTCAAAAGTACATACTGTACATACATACCTATACGAAGGTTGTTTCCCCCCCCCCAAAAAAAAATGATAGCCAAGAAAAGGCACACAACTTCAACATTAACACTCATTGACACCACTCTTTTAGTCCCTTGGCCCATGATGGAGAAGAGAAAGTACTCCTACTCTCACTTTAAGAGGATCAGCCGCACAGCTTGGACAGTTTGGTCCGGATCAAGACTCCTTCATAGCAATACCCTCCCACACCTCACACGATTGCCTCACATCTTTGTGAGACTATCAGTATGTGGCGCCTCCCTCGGAGGTCACAGTTCCTTGTCATTCTTCACGCACTCATATCCGCTCTCCATTCACTTCTGTCACGCACAATCATTCTATTATGTTCCAGTGTAAGTATTCTTCCCGGTAATTCATTCTTCACGCTATTCATTCATCCCTGGTATGGCCTACGTCGAAATTTCTCACCTCTTACACTTGATCTTATTAATTTCTTCATCAGATTATCATCTTCCATTCTCGTAACATACTCGTATTCAAACCATTTCAGCACACGTCGCTCTTCCCGTCCTGCCGTCCCTCTCACCACCCGTTCTCTTTCTCACTTCCTCATTTTGACTGTCCGTCAGAGCTACTGTACATATACTCCTCAGACATTTGATTTCCATTACATTCAATCTCTTCCTTTCTGCCATTTTCCCACTCCAAGACTCAGCACTGTACAGTGCAGTAGGCACTACTGTCGCTTAACACAATAATTCCTTTACATTTATTCCAAGTGTTCTATTCTCAAACAGTCTATTCATACCTCCTAAAACTTTTCCTGTTTACTTCACCCTAGCTCTGAGGAGCTTTTCACATTATGCAGTTACTCGCCGCATCTATTTGCGGTCCGGAGCCGGACACAGCAGTCGACTGTGCAGGTGCAGGTGGTTGACTGGTCCGGGTCCGGATGCAGTTGCGGCGTCCCACTGGTCTTGTCTGGTTTCGTACCGGTGTGTGGTGGCATTGAGTTTTCAATTTAAAAACAAGTCTTCACTCTGTGTGGTTAGTAGCCGCACAGGCATTGTGTGACAAATATTATCTAGTGCACTTCCACAAGATTTCAATGTGTGCGACAGCTGGATGATTGTGCGGCAGCAATCGCAAGCATTTCCGATCCGGCAGCTGCACCAAGAAGCTGCGAGAAACCGCATAATGTGAAAGGTGCCTTAGGAAAAAGTTGCCAGTTCCTTTCATGTCTAATTTTCATTTTGTTTTGATTTGTTTCAGGAAAAAGAGTGTGTGTTGGGGAAAGTCTGGCCCGCATGGAGCTGTTCATCCTCACCACCATGGTCTTTCAAAGCTTCTCCATCGCTCCTCCGCCAGGCAAGTCCGTCAACTTGACACCTGATTTGAGCGGTTTCTTCTTCCGCAAGGCAATGCCCAATGAGTTCGTCTTCACCGCCAGGGAACAGTAATTGTGGCTAAGGTTATCACCAGCTTCTCAGTCAAGTATGTCATCAGGACAACAGATATCCCTCATTTCTTTACTTATTTGTACTAGTTTCCATAGGCAGATCCGGTTGGTGTAATTTAGTGTCTGTCTGCCCTGGCTATATATTGTAACCTACCACAGTACTCCATTCGTTCAGCTTCACTGTCCACTTAATCAGTTGTTTTCACTTTTGTCCACGGAGGTGACAAAACTCTATTGTTTGTCCAACATTGGAACTGGAGGAACATAAGTAGGGTGTTGGTGCAGTGTCCTTTAGCAGCAGAATTTCCAACCTGTTAGATGACAGGATTACTGTCAAGTTGAGCTATCTGATTGAAATGTTGTGAACTGACGTCTCATTGAACATTATGTAACTTTTACAATACATTTCCATTTATTTACGTGTTAATCTTATGGCGTCTGCCGAGCAGATACTACATTTCGGAAAATGAGTTACAATCACTGAGTCGGCTTTGATTCCTTTGAAGTTTTTTGTGTGATTATTGTAAGAACTCTTTCCATAAGGATGTACTCGTCGTGGTGTAGCAGGCAGTGGGAGCAAGGTGCTGTGGAAGTCTCTCAGAGCATCTCTTGGACATGTGGCACTTATGTCGCCTCAAGCCAGCTCGATGTTCGGTTACATGTAGCATCAACCTAAGGAACATCCAGAACACTCTCAGGTCATTGAAATACTGAGCTGTTGATCTGGAAGCTGAAATAAATCTGAGCTTCGCGAGAAAGGTGATGTTTCGTGAATAAACCTAGGAATTGAGTATGAAAACCAATTATGTTGCCGATCGAACAATAAGGTGCGCTTAGAGCTCAAGTGAGATTGTAGGGCTTCTGTGTCTTCGTAATTACATGATTCTGCTACTCTTAGATCAGTTGCTTAGGATTTTATGTGGGTGACAGGAAGGAACCCTGAGGAATAACACAGTTAATAGATTTAGGAGAAGAACAGTGACCGTCTACCACAGCAGCAATAGAACGGTCAGAAAGGAAACTTGAGAAGAAGTTACAGAGACAAGGATATAAACCGTAGGAGGGTAGTTTGGAAATCAAAGCTTTGTGCCAGACTCTATCAAAAGCTTTTGATATGTCCAAGACAACAGCAAAAGTTTCACCAAAATCTCTAAAAGAGGATGACCAAGACTCAGTAAGGAAAGCCAGAAGATCACCAGTAGAGCGGCCTTAACGGAACCCATACTGGCGATCAGATAGAAGGTTGTGAAGTGATAGATGTTTAAGAATCATCCTGTTGAGGATAAATTCAAAAACTTTAGATAGGCAGGAAAGTAAAACAATAGGACGGTAGTTTGAGGGATTAGAACGGTCACCCTTTTTAGGAACAGGCTGAATGTAGGCAAACTTCCAGCAAGAAGGAAAGGTAGATGTTGACAGACAGAGCTGAAAGAGTTTGACTAGGCAAGGTGCAAGCACGGAGGCACAGTTTCGGAGAACAATAGAAGGGACCCCATCAGGTCCATAAGCCTTCCGAGGGTTTAGGCCAGCGAGGGAATGAAAAACATCATTACGAAGAATTTTAATAGGTAGCATGAAGTAGTCAGAGGGTGGAGGAGAGGGAGAAACAAGCCCAGAATCGTCCAAGGTAGAGTTTTTTGCAAAGGTTTGAGCTAAGAGTTCAGCTTTAGAAATAGATGTGATAGTCGTGGTGCCATCTGGTTGAAATAAAGGAGGGAAAGAAGAAGCAAAGTTATTGGAGATATTTTTGGCTAGATGCCAGAAGTCACGAGGGGAGTTAGATCTTGAAAGGTTTTGACACTTTCTGTTAATGAAGAAGTTTTTGGCTAGTTGGAGAACAGACTTGGCATGGTTCCGGGCAGAAATATAAAGTGCATGAGATTCTGGTGATGGAAGGCTTAAGTACCTTTTGTGGGCCACCTCTCCATCATGTATAGCACGAGAATAAGCTGTGTTAAACCAAGGTTTAGAAGGTTTAGGACGAGAAAAAGAATGAGGAATGTACGCCTCCATGCCAGACACTATCACCTCTGTTATGCGCTCAGCACACAAAGACGGGTCTCTGACACGGAAGCAGTAGTCATTCCAAGGAAAATCAGCAAAATATCTTCTCAGGTTCCCCCAACTAGCAGAAGCAAAATGCCAGAGGCACCTTCGCTTAGGGGTATCCTGAAAAGGGATTGGAGCGATAGGACAAGATACAGATATGAGATTGTGGTCGGAGGAGCCCAACGGAGAAGAGAGGGTGACAGCATAAGCAGAAGGGTTAGAGGTTAGGAAAAGATCAAGAATGTTGGGCGTATCTCCAAGACGGTCAGGAATACGAGTAGGGTGCTGCACCAATTACTCTACGTCATGGAGGATGGCAAAGTTGAAGACTAGTTCACCAGGATGGTCAGTGAAGGGAGAGGAAAGCCAAAGCTGGTGATGAACATTGAAGTCTCCAAGAATGGAGATCTCTGCAAAAGGGAAGAGAGTCACAATGTGCTCCACTTTGAAAATTAAGTAGTCAAAGAATTTCTTATAGTCAGAGGAGTTAGTGAGAGATATACAACACAGATAAATTTAGTTTTAGAGTGACTCTGTAGTCGTAGCCAGATGGTGGAAAACTCGGAAGATTCAAGAGCGTGTGCACGAGAGCAGGTTAAATCGTTGCGCACATAAACGCAGCATCCAGCTTTGGATCGAAAATGAGGATAGAGAAAGTAGGAGGGAACAGAAAAGGGGCTACCGTCAGTTGCCTCAGACACCTGAGTTTCAGTGAGGAAAAGATGAGGCTTAGAAGAGGAGAGGTGGTGTTCTACAGATTGAAAATTGGATCTTAGACCACGAATGTTGCAGAAGTTAATGAAGAAAAAGTTGAGGAGGGTGTCAAGACACTTAGGGTCGTCGTCAGAAGGGCAGTCCGACCTGGGGACATTTGTGGTCCCCTCCCCAAATGGGAACTCCGAGGCTGGTGTAAGAGTTGCCATGAATTTTGAAATTTTGAGTGAAAGGTGCGTGTATTATTAGGTGCTTGTAGTTTTATGTGGAGGAAGAGAGTTGTCTTTAGGGGGTAGGCTGTGACTGCCCCCTTGTGTTGTGAGACACAAAGGGAAACGTTCAGTGAGGTCACAGCTGGGTTTAATGATAAGTTCACAGCACCCCTTGATCCAGTGCTTTAGACGCGCTCGCGCGTCTGTAAGATAGTAAAGGAAAATAAAGAACAGGCGTCATTCTCTTCCCTTCAGTTGAGGCGCCACTCTCCTTTATTTGCTTGTAACGCCTCTCTCTTCTCCCTTTGGTTGTGGAGTCACTCTCTAATTCCTTTGGTTGTGGCGCCACTCCCTCTTCACTTTGATTGGGGCGTCAGTCTTATTTCTTTGGTTGTGGCGCCTCTCTCTTCTCCTTTTGGTAGTATCGCTACTTTCTTCTCTTCGGTTTTAGCGCCAAACTTCCATTAGTTATGGCGCCACTTTCTCCTCTATATGGTTGAGGCGCCACTTTCCTCTGTCTTCCCTCTAAAGAAGTGCGTCTTTCCTTTAAACAAGTCTGTCTTCTCTCCAAAAGGAACACACATTGTTCCTTACCCTAATTTGTTTTTCTCTCCGCGTCTAGGTTGTCATCCTTCCTCATTTAGGTCTGTATTCCGTACACGCTTGTGTGCCATCTGTTCTCCTCTTCCTTGAGTCCAGAGATGGCGTGGTTTTAGTTTTAAAAAGTTGTATTCTTCCAAAGTGAATCTTTAGGTCCCATTCTCCATTTGTGTAACATCCAAGTGTTCGGCACAGAACCCACACCCGCTCCTTACCTCCAAAGTCTGTCCAGTTTTACTTAACCTGCATGGTAAACTTTCCAGAAACCGTTCTGCAACATGAGCCGTCGCGTATTTTATGTTGTAATTGTAGATGTATCCTTTTCTGTGATCCGGGCGTAGGTCAAGAGAAAAAGAAAGGCAGGATATTTATGGGTGGGGTCCTTCTTCTACAGCGAGCATTAGTACAAGAAAGTACAAAAAAGCGTAGATTACTTCTGCGAATACAAGGGCGCTCGGCCGACTGGCTACCCACAGTCGCACACTTCCAGTGACCCACTACCTTGCCCACTACCCAGCAAGCACGGATGTCTTTGGCGCCAAAAAGCTGCCAGAGGTGCAGTGGCACAGACACATATAAGATCGTGTTATTTTCCCACCACTCTGTAATGTCCTGATGATACGAAGGGATTATTTTGCATGATCACTGTGCATAGCTGAACATCAGATAGTGTTCCCGTCATGTACGTGTGATATTGTTATCAGAATAGGTGATATCTCCCTGCACGACATCTTGAAAGCACGCCAAAAACTGTTTTCTCTGACAAATTATATGGTAGACTAGAAGAATTAGGATTAACATGTCGTGAATGCTGGCGGACGAAGGAATGATACTGGGAGTTGTGTGTGTGTGTGTGTGTATATATATATATATATATATATATATATATATATATATATATATATATATATATATATATATATATATATATATATATATATATATATATTACTAAAAATACTTAATATAGTTGGGAACTTTTATTACACTTGGCATTTTCCCTCGGTGACGACTCTCCCGACCTTACTAGGTCTCAGCTGTCAGATTTTGTAAGAAGAGCGTCGGCCGATCAGAGAACTTATAAGTGAAGCAAAACAACAAACATGATGGGAAAGAATGAGAGAATGTGAGAGGACCGTCACTGTACATACAATGAACACTATTAATTACTGAAGGAAGACTGTTATTGAAGTAAAGATAGAGCGGAGCTGACACCTACAATGTGACAGTCTGTTACCCTGTCTTCTCCGTTGGGCTCCTCCTATCAAAATCTCATATCTGTATCTTGTCCTATCGCTCCAGTCCCTCCTTAGGATCCCCCTAAATGGGGGTGCCTCTGGCGTTTTGTCTCCGCTAGTTAGGGGTACCTGAAGAGGTAGAGGAGGAGGCAGTAGGCATCGCCGAAACGATAATTACTCCTAGTGAGGTCTAAAGCACTGGATCAGGGGATGCTGTGAACATATCATAAAGCCCAGCTATTACCTCACTGAACGTTTCCCTTTGTGTCTCACAATACAAGGGGTCAGTCACAGCCTGCCCTCTAAAGACAACTCTTCTTTCACACAAAACTACAGGCACCTAATTGCACACACACCCTTCACTCAAAATTCAAAACTATCATGGCGACTCCTACACCAGCCTCGGAGTTCCCATCTGGGGAGGGAACCACAAATGTCCCCAGGTCGGACTGCTCTTCTGGTATCGACCTTAAGTGTCTTGACACCCCCTCTCAACTTTTTCTTCATTAACTTCACTAACTTTCTTCATTAACTTAACATTCGCTGTCTGAAATCTAATTTTCAATCTGTAGAATACCACCTCTCCTCTACTAAATCTTATCTTCTTTTCCCCATTGAAACACAGGTGTCTGAAGCGACTGACGGTAGCCCCTTTTCTGTCTGTTCCCTCCTAGTTTCTCTATCCTCATTTTCAGTCCAAAGTTGGATGTTGTGTTTATTTGCGGAGTGACTTAACCTGCTCTCGTGCCTACACTCTTGAATCTTCCGAGTCTTCCACCATCTGGCTACGACTACAGAGTCACTCTCGAACTAAATTTATCTGTGCTCTATACCTCTCACTAACTCCTCTGACTATAAGAAATTCTTTGACTACTTAACTTCCAAAGTGAAGCACATTGTGACTCTCTTCCCCTTTTGGCAGAGATCTCCATTCTTGGAGACTTCAATGTTCATCACCAGCTTTGGCTTTCCTCTCCCTTCACTGACCATCCTGGTGAACTAGCCTTCAACTTTGCTATCCTCCACGACCTAGAGCAATTGGTGGAACATTCTACTCATATTCCTG
Source organism: Scylla paramamosain (assembly GCF_035594125.1). Taxonomy (NCBI): domain Eukaryota; kingdom Metazoa; phylum Arthropoda; class Malacostraca; order Decapoda; family Portunidae; genus Scylla; species Scylla paramamosain. Next base: position 22,350,167 of record NC_087160.1, read on the forward strand.
ACCATCTTGGAGATACCCCCAACATTCATGACCTTTTCCTAACCTCTAATCTTTCTGCTTATGCTGTTACCCTCTCTTCTCCGTTGGGCTCCTCCGATCACAATCTAATACCTGTATCTTGTCCTATCGCTCCAATTCCTCCTCAGGATCCCCCTAAGCGGAGGTACCTCTGGCGTTTTGCCTCAGCTAGTTGGGGAGACCTGAGAAGGTATTTTGCTGCATTTCCTTGGAATGACTACTGCTTCCGTGACAGAGACCCGTCTCTGTGTGTCGAGGGCATAACAGAGGTGACTTCTGATCACTCTAAATTTTCTGATTGGGGCAGAGCAAACTTGGTATTGTTCAATGTCTCAAAAACTCAATTCCTCCATCTATCAACTCATCACAACCTTCCAGACAATCATCCCCTCTTCTTTAATAACACTCATCTTTCTCCCCTCTTCTTCACTGAACATCCTCGGTCTCTCCTTTTCTTATAATCTAAACTGGAAACTTCAAATCTCATCTCTAGTTAGAACAGGTTCTATGAAGTTAGGCGTTCTGAGTTTCCGTCTTTTTTTCTCACCCTCACCTCCCCCGACCTGCAAACTCTGTACAGGGGCCTTATCCGTCCATGTATGGAGTATGCTTCACATGAATGGGAGGCTCCACTCATACCGCTCTTTTAGAAAAGGTGGAATCAAAAGCTTTTCGCCTTATCAACTCCCCTCCTCCAACTGACTGTCTTCACCCTCTTTCTCATCTTTCTCTCTTTTTCTCTTTCTCATGTTGCATGTCTTACTATGTTCTACCGCTATTTTTATGCTGACTGCTCTTCAGATCTTGCTAATTCCCCTCCCCCGCGGCCTCGCTGCACAAGACTTTCTTCTTTCTCTAACCCCTAATCTGTCCACCTCTCTATTTCAAGAGTTAACAAGTATTCTTAATCATTCATCCATTTCTCTGGTAAAGTCTGGAACTCCCTGCTTGCTTCTGTATTTCCTCTTTGCTATGACTTGAACTATTTCAAGAGGGAGGTTCCAAGACGCTTATCTTTAATTTTCGACTCTGTTCAGGGACCAGTACCTTAGTGGGCCTTTTTATTTTTATTATTGTTCCAGATTTGTTGCCCTTGGCCGGTGCCCCCTCCTACATAAAAAAAAAAAGAAAGTCTACTGATGACCAGTGACGCAATGCCTGTGTGTGATAAAGGAAGTCAAATCTTGTTTATCAAGTGCAATAAACCAGAGTGAATATTTATGTAAAAAAAAATATATACGTACAAAAATAAACAAATACATAGAAAGAAAAAAAGAGAAAGCGTCACTTCTACACATGTGTGTGTGTGTGTGTGTGTGTGTGTGTGTGTGTGTGTGTGTGTGTGTGTGTGTGTGTGTGTGTCTATGTATATATGTATATACATATATACATATATGTATATATATATATATATATATATATATATATATATATATATATATATATATATATATATATATATATATATATATATATAGAGAGAGAGAGAGAGAGAGAGAGAGAGAGAGAGAGAGAGAGAGAGAGAGAGAGAGAGAGAGAGAGAGAGAGAGAGAGAGAGAGAGAGAGAGAGAGAGAGAGAGAGAGAGAGAGAGAGACGCACACACACACACGCGCGTGAAGGTCCCCTACAGCCAGCCATGTGCCGTAGGTCCTGTACAGGCTAAGCATGTCCTTAATTGTCAGGTGTGAGCCTGATTTTCTTACAGGTTTTTTTTATTTTTTATTTACATATGTTCTTATGTTGTTTTGTAGAGCAGATGCCCAGCTGAGAGATGCGTGGAGAGCGTTCGGTGTGAGAGAAACATATCCTAGTAGACATGTAGCTTTGTTTCATTATTTATTATTTACTTTTTTTTTGTTATAGGCACTACAGACTCATTCTTGATGGCCAAACACGTACAAACACTCGGAAACGCGCTTCACTCAGCTCAAATGCGTTCATGTCTGCTGCTAACTACAACGCTCAGGATCCAAACGTGTGAGCGTGGGAGCATTTGTTTATGACGTCAGAGACATAAAATCTGACTTGGCGCACCACTATCAAGAATTCACATTTTCATCTGAATTCAAGTGCATACATATTGCAGGACCGTGAATAACACTACAGTTGAACACGCATAAGCATGGAATCAACTCTAGAGCTGCAAACATAATGGTGGAGTGGTCTGACGTGTGATATCAAGTTAAAAAACCAATCAAGGAATGGTGTCACTTCGCACCATCTTTTGATATACAGAACTTAATGAGTGTTGCTAATAATTTCAGTCATAAACTGAACACCACAGGCTTGTCCTTATGCCCACGATAGTGATATAGTGTGATCAAAATGAGACAACAATATCTAAAGTGATGAAACACCTTCAGTGATGATGGCCCGTCGCCAGACTTGACCTATGGTTTGCTGTTGTCGATTAATAGGATTTTGAAAAAATTGTGGCTTAGAATGATAGGTAGAAATAAATGTGTGTGTGTGTGTGTGTGTGTGTGTGTGTGTGTGTGTGTGTGTGTGTGTGTGTGTGTGTTTGTGTGTGTGTGTGAGAGAGAGAGAGATCAAGGGTTATCCACCACTTTTAACACTAGTGAACTTGACACACTGTTCCCATTGCTGGTGGCGCCACTCTCTCTTCCTTTTGGTTGTCTCGCCACTCTCTTCCCTGTTTGTGGCCTTGTGACCAAAGCCAGACAGTACCTTCATCATCATTCTTCTCATCATGCATTTCAGGTTAGGCGGGTAGTCATCATTATTTGGATCGTGCTTGAGAGAGCTGCTCCAACCTTCTCTCTCTCTCTCTCTCTCTCTCTCTCTCTCTCTCTCTCTCTGCATATTGGTATGACAGTGTGCATTTGTTACCATGTCAAGTAACTGTTCTTTTTTTTCCTCAGTGCATATTTTGTTGATTATACTGAAGTTCAAATTGTGCTTTGGAGTAATTTATTTATCTATCTATTTTTTCAGGGTCGAATACTAAAAGACACATTAGCGACAGAGAATCCCGTAAAGAGGTGGAAGGTGTAGTATAAGGAGAATCATCAGTAGTGCGTGGACATGATGTGCGCGTCCACTGGTCATACAAAGGTAGTGTGTGAAGATATTCTGTGCTTTGAGATAAGGAAGATTATTTGTATGCGTGGCGTGATGTACGTGGTTGTGCTCGCTGTGTAGAGTGTGAGGTAGGAAACAGCCATGACGTTCATGGATACTACGTAAGCTAGTGTCCGTGATCTTTAGTGCTGAGTAATTATGGAGCTTAAAAAAAGTTTAAACAAATTTATGGGTAAGGATGATAAGTGGAAATAGATAGATAAGCTTCATAGAGGGGCTGCCACGTGTGGGTCCAGCGACTTCTTACAGATTTCCTTTTTTTCAGACATTCTTGTGTGTGTGTGTGTGTGTGTGTGTGTGTGTGTGTGAGAGAGAGAGAGAGAGAGAGAGAGAGAGAGAGAGAGAGAGAGAGAGAGAGAGAGAGAGAGAGAGAGAGAATGGTAATCACCACCTTGGATAATGATCAGCGGAATATCTTCTGTAATAAATCTCCACCGATTTGCATTAAAGTGTGGTGCGAACCGTGGCTTAATGAACTATATGAACCTTGCTGCCTGATCACTTGCCGCATCGGCAAGGTTGGTATGCATAGCTTGACGTGTTGCTAATTTGCTGATCTATTTTCCAGGTCATAATCAAGGAATATAAACAAATCATTGTTTTTATTCCTTGTTCATAATATACGGCGACCATCCTTAGTAGTAAGTAATTTTATGAACAAAATGCCATGATGTACATAGCAGGTCCAGCAAGCAAAGTTACGAGTCTGGCATCTGAGTTTCTTGATGCTGCTCATATTATGAGCAGCATGCAGAAACTCTCTCAGTTCTTTTCCTGTGCTAGGACTGAACACTTGACTGGGCGGCACGTGAGAGAGGTAGAGGCAGAGCGTCGAAGTTATAGGTACACATTAAGGTGGAATAAAAAAAAAAAAAACATTACTCACAGCATTAGCAGTGTCTAAGTACAAAATGTTACGGATGAAAGCAGTATTGCTAGTACTGATGTCCCCCCTTACATGCCCAAGGTTTTGTGATTCGTAATGGCGATAATTGGTGGTGTTGTCCCTCAGACATCAGTATCAGAGTGCTGCTTTCACGCCTAACATTTTGGATCTACACACTGGTAACGCTGAGTAATGCTTCTTTTTTTTTCCACTTTAAAGTTATGTCTCCTTACCATTTCAGAACACAAGACAACCATCGGTGGCAAGCCACAAAGATGCTGGTGGAGCTGCTTCTGTTCGCTGTGTTGATGTTCCTGTTGTGGAAGACCTTCAGGAAACCCCCCGGACTGCCTCCAGGTAAGTACTTCTCAACCTCACACAACTTCATGTAGTCACACACTTCATGCTACGAGAGCTTTCACTTTATGCAGAATGTACACTGACGGCAGGAATCGAATTGTACAATTTAATATGGTGGTAATAATTCATACCTTCCACCGCCCCTGGTTTGTGATGCGTAATGGCGGTGCTTGGTGGTGTTGTCCCTCAGGCAAGTGGGGGCTTCCTCTAGTGGGCTACATACCCTGGACCAGTAAGAGCTTTGAGGAGCAGGTGATGGACCTCCACGAGCATTATGGAGACATCTTCCTGTGAGTGATTGTGTGGACAGTTACCAGCTCTGTGCATCCATAGTCCTACCACACAATGTGCATGTGTTTGATCAGCATTCTCTTCCCAACGCAGGTGGAGAATGGGGACTCAGTTAATGATTTTTATAAGGCACTACAAACTGATGAAAGAAGCTTTCTCCAGATCCGAGTTTACTCACAGACCAAACTGGGAGGTTCTGAAGTTTTTAGAGGAAGCTCCCCACGGTGAGGCCACTTAACCACTTTCTGTCAATGTGATGAAATAAGAACGTTGCTTGAATTTTTATTACCTTCCCTGCGTGACCCATCAGGAAGCTTAGAAGTGATGTATATGTTAATGCAGAGTTGTATCACAGGTGACTGAGTTACTATGTTCATAAACAGCAATCGTTTCAAGTAGTGGCGTTTTATGGCTTAACAACCGGAGATTTACGCTGCGGCAGCTTCGTGACCTTGGCATGGGCAAGTCCTCCCTGGTGGGGACGGTGCAGCACCAAGGCCTCAAGCTGCGCGAGATTATCGCCGAGAAGGCTGGAACACCCGGAATGATTCCCCATCAGCTTAACGTGACTGTGATCAACGTGCTCTGGCACATGGTGGCAAGTGCGTGGCGAGTGAGCCTGGGGAAGAGTTTACTTTTCTGCATTATACTTCCAGTCTTGTCTATTTCATCCATTTTGTTTATAAAAGAATTTGACGGTTGTTTCTCGTCCCTGCAGGCAGACAGTTCGATGCAGAAGACGAAAGAATACATGAGTTTGTAAAACTTCTGTCAGAATTATTTTTACTTTCAAATCGACTGGCCATCAAAGACTTGATGCCATGGCTGTAAAAGGCCATGCCGGATTTCCTCTTTAAACGCCTCATAAAGTATCATGAAGTAAAAGACTTGATAGATAAATTCATGCTATACTTTGCGGTGAGTTTTGAATTATCTTCTTGTAATGGTACGTTTTGTTACAGATGTTATTTTATTTTCATAGAATTTATTTTTTTCTTAGTCAACAATATAGTGACGTTTTAATTCTCCAAGAAGTTTTGTTCCTGTTTTTATTGTTTTTCTTTTCTCTGATAAAAACTTATTTTTGGTAAATATGAAATCGTCAGTCCTTCAAGTGGACGGAGAATTTCATCTCAGAAGAGTCGTGTTTTGAAGAGCGTGATTTCTGTTTTCCTTTGTGTGGTCAGGATGAGATCGAGGAGCACAAGGCCACTTTGGATCCAGATAACCCGCGGGACCTCATTGATAACTACCTGCTGGAGATGGAGGACAAGAAAGATGATCCGGAGACAACCTGCAGCGGTAAGTCTCTTAAAGGTGTCCCATCGCTTCCTCGTCCCTCACTGTGAGGTATAATGAGTGTCCCCATCTCTATAAACTCCTCTGTAATGTTATTTTCTTGGTTTAATTCGTTAGTGAGGCATACCCATCACTTCCATCTAGATTTGTGAGAATACATGTTCGTGTCCACACCTGCATTACATTTCTATAAATGAATATAATTTTTTTTACCATTCCTCAAAACAACCACATAGGTCCCTTTCATGTCTGACATATCTATTTCAGAGAGGGATTTGATGTTTATAATGCTTGAGTTGTTCGCTGCGGGGAGTGAGACCACTGTCTACACTTTCACGTGGCTTTGTTGCTACCTGGCCGAACAGACGGAGGTTCAGCACAAGTTGCATGCTGAAATTGATGAAGTGCTTCCCAATGGAGCTCTGCCCACCTTGGCAGAAAAGCCCAAGTGAATCCCTTTCCTTTCTTGTTCATGTGTCAGAACCTGTTTAGGTGCCATCTTGTAAGTATAAACAGGTGTTTATAAACAGGTGTTATCTTCACTTACCTTTGCGATGCATCTCTCTCAGGATGCCGTACACTGAGGCAGTAATCAACGAGGCGATGAGGGCTTGTGCACTAGTAAACTTCGGAGTACAGCACATGGCCACCAGTGACACGCAACTCGGGGGCTACACCATTCCCAAGGTGCGTTCCTCCTGTGTGCTCTAATGACTTGTGGTGCTGACACAAACTGGAACACTATCAACTCTAGCTCTGGAATTATGGATTCAAAGCAGCATACGTCTATTTGCAGGGAGCGGTATATATATATATATATATATATATATATATATATATATATATATATATATATATATATATATATATATATATATATATATATATATATATATATATATATATATATATATATATATATATATATATATATATATATATATTACATTCAATCTCTTCTTGTATGCTACAGCCATACTCCAAGATCCTGCACCATACAGTGTAGTAGGCACCACTATTCCTTCATACAATAGTCCCTTTACATTCATTCCGAATGTCCTTCTCTCAAACAGTCTATTCATACCTCCTCACAGTTTTCGTGCATCATTTACACTACTGTAGCTCTGATCTCTCTCTCTCTACTCCTCCATTCTCCATTACTCAAAGGTAGTAAAAATGAAATATAAAATGGAAGTGTTTTAAATTTATTTCTTGACTAATTTCTATTCTGCTTGGATTTGATTCAGGAAAAAGAGTGTGTGTTGGGGAAAGTCTGGCCCGCATGGAGCTATTCATCTTCACCACGATGGTCTTCCAAAGCTTCTCCATCGCTTCTCCTCTTGGCAAGTCCGTCAACTTTACACCTGATTTGAGAGGTTTTTTTTTTCGGAAGCCAATGCCCAATGAGTTCGTCTTCACCGCCAGGAAACAGTAATTGTCACTTCCTTGTCAAGTATGCCAGCAGGACAACAAATATTCCTGCTTTCTTTACGTATTTCTGCTAGTTTCCATGTGCACACCCCATCGTTTTATGCCATGGCTTTGTTTTATAACCTTCCACCGAGATGCCATTCTGTCAGCCTCACTGTCCAGCTATTCCCTTTTGTCCACAGAAGTGACAAAATTGAACGATCTCTCTTTTCCTTTTGTTTGTCTGACCTTGGAACTTGAGGAACACATGCAGGCAAGTCATAAATCAGGATGTCCCAGGCATTTGCATGCGATAGGTGTTACTAGTGACCTCTAGTGGCAGGATTTCCATCCAGTTTAATGACAGGATTGCTGTCTGGTGGTATCTTACTGACTTAAGTTTAGTAACTGACGTCTTGTTGAACATTAAGCGATTTTTTCTTTTTTTATTGTTAAGACATTTTAATCTAACAATCAACACTTCCTTTCTCTTGTTTCAAAATCAGAGCGTTTATGATAAGTATCTACAACAAATTCCTATCTGTCTACGTGATGACACTTGGATTTGCCGAACAGATATTACATAAAAAAGTTATAAAGTTACAAAGGTCTCGATTCGTGTGTAAGAACTTTTTCTAGAAAGATGTCATAGTGGTGCACCAGGCAGTGGGAGCAAGGTGCTGAGGCTCTTGTTCATAAATAAAGCGTAAATAAAGCGCATATTCAAAACTCTCTGAACACTGAAATATGGAGAATATGATCGGAACCCTTTAAATGTATTTAAGGTTCATGAGAAATGTATCATATCGTGTATTGAACTCGGAACTCGAGCATGCAAGCACTTCTCGTTATCGATCGAGAGATAAGGTGCACGCCACGCTGGAGGTTGTTGGTCTTGGACGTCTTGATCTTTAGACTACTTTCTTCCTCTACGATCAATTATTTGGGATTTCAGATGTTTCTCTTCTTATTATTAGCAGACTGACTTACAATTTCTGTTATGACACTGTTAGCGGAACTCTTTCAAGTGTGTTCGAGATTCTTCCATCCTGAAGGATACCGATCCGCTGTGTGTCTCTGTATCGCCTCAAACTAGGGGATCCTTCTTGTAAGGGCAAAGGCAGCACAACTTCAGTACATTGAAAAATTGTGTAATTGTTCTTGAGATTATAATAAACTTAAGGCTCGGGAGAAACATGACGTATCGGGAGTCTAACCCTGGACTTGAGTACGTTGACGGTCGAGCAATAAGATATAGACAGTGTTTTTTTTTTTTTTTTTTTTTTTTTATGTAGGAAGGATACTGGCCAAGGGCAACAAAAATCTAATAAAAAAAAATGCCCACTGAAATGCCAGTCCCTTAAAAGGGTCAAAGCAGTGGTCAAAAATTGGTGGATAAGTGTCTTGAAACCTCCCTCTTGAAGGAATTCAAGTCATAGGAAGGTGGAAATACAGAAGCAGGCAAGGAGTTCCAGAGTTTACCAGAGAAAGGGATGAATGATTGAGAATACTGGTTAACTCTTGCGTTAGAGAGGTGGACAGAATAGGGGTGAGAGAAAGAAGAAAGTCTTGTGCAGCGAGGCCGCGGAAGGAGGGGAGGCATGCAGTTAGCAAGATCAGAAGAGCAGTTAGCATGAAAATAGCGGTAGAAGACAGCTAGATATGCAACATTGCGGCGGTGAGAGAGGGGCTGAAGACAGTCAGTTAGAGGAGAGGAGTTGATGAGACGAAAAGCTTTTGATTCCACCCTGTCTAGAAGAGCAGTATGAGTGGAACCCCCCCAGACATGTGAAGCATACTCCATACATGGACGGATAAGGCCCTTGTACAGAGTTAGCTGCTGGGGGGGTGAGAAAAACTGGCGGAGACGTCTCAGAACACCTAACTTCATAGAAGCTGTTTTAGCTAGAGATGAGATGTGAAGTTTCCAGTTCAGATTATAAGTAAAGGACAGACCGAGGATGTTCAGTGTAGAAGAGGGGGACAGTTGAGTGTCATTGAAGAAGAGGGGATAGTTGTCTGGAAGATTGTGTCGAGTTGATAGATGGAGGAATTGAGTTTTTGAGGCATTGAACAATACCAAGTTTGCCCTGCCCCAATCAGAAATTTTAGAAAGATCAGAAGTCAGGCGTTCTGTGGCTTCCCTGCGTGATATGTTTACCTCCTGAAGGGTTGGACGTCTATGAAAAGACGTGGAAAAGTGCAGGGTGGTATCATCAGCATAGGAGTGGATAGGACAAGAAGTTTGATTTAGAAGATCATTAATGAATAATAAGAAGAGAGTGGGTGACAGGACAGAACCCTGAGGAACACCACTGTTAATAGATTTAGGAGAAGAACAGTGACCGTCTACCACAGCAGCAATAGAACGGTCAGAAAGGAAACTTGAGATGAAGTTACAGAGAGAAGGATAGAAACCGTAGGGGGGTAGTTTGGAAATCAAAGCTTTGTGCCAGACTCTATCAAAAGCTTTTGATATGTCCAAGGCAACAGCAAAAGTTTCACCAAAGTCTCTAAAAGAGGATGACCAAGACTCAGTAAGGAAAGCCAGAAGATCACCAGTAGAGCGGCCTTGACGGAACCCATACTGGCGATCAGATAGAAGGTTGTGAAGTGATAGATGTTTAAGAATCTTCCTGTTGAGGATAGATTCAAAAACTTTAGATAAGCAGGAAATTAAAGCAATAGGACGGTAGTTTGAGGGATTAGAGCGGTCACCCTTTTTAGGAACAGGTTGAATGTAGGCAAACTTCCAGCAAGAAGGAAAGGTAGATGTTGACAGACAGAGCTGAAAGAGTTTGACTAGGCAAGGTGCAAGCACGGAGGCACAGTTTCGGAGAACAATAGGAGGGACCCCATCAGGTCCATAAGCCTTCCGAGGGTTTAGGCCAGCGAGGGCATGGAAAACATCATTACGAAGAATTTTAATACGTGGCATGAAGTAGTCAGAGGGTGGAGGAGAGAGAGGAACAAGCCCAGAATCGTCCAAGGTAGAGTTTTTAGCAAAGGTTTGAGCAAAGAGTTCAGCTTTAGAAATAGATGTGATAGCAGTGGTGCCATCTGGTTGAAGTAGAGGAGGGAAAGAAGAAGAAGCAAAGTTATTGGAGATATTTTTGGCTAGATGCCAGAAATCACGAGGGGAGTTAGATCTTGAAAGGTTTTGACATTTTCTGTTAATGAAGGAGTTTTTGGCTAGTTGGAGAACAGACTTGGCATGGTTCCGGGCAGAAATATAAAGTGCATGAGATTCTGGTGAAGGAAGGCTTAAGTACCTTTTGTGGGCCACCTCTCTATCATGTATAGCACGAGAACAAGCTGTGTTAAACCAAGGTTTAGAAGGTTTAGGACGAGAAAAAGAGTGAGGAATGTATGCCTCCATGCCAGACACTATCACCTCTGTTATACGCTCAGCACACAAAGACGGGTCTCTGACACGAAAGCAGTAGTCATTCCAAGGAAAATCAGCAAAATACCTCCTCAGGTCCCCCCAACTAGCAGAGGCAAAACGCCAGAGGCACCTTCGCTTAGGGGGATCCTGAGGAGGGATTGGAGTGATAGGACAAGATAAAGATATGAGATTGTGATCGGAGGAGCCCAACGGAGAAGAAAGGGTGACAGCATAAGCAGAAGGATTAGAGGTCAGGAAGAGGTCAAGAATGTTGGGCGTATCTCCAATTGCTCTAGGTCATGGAGGATAGCAAAGTTGTACTCGTAGGCTAGTTCACCAGGATGGTCAGTGAAGGGAGAGGAAAGCCAAAGCTGGTGGTGAACATTGAAGTCTCCAAGAATGGAGATCTCTGCAAAAGGGAAGAGGGTCAGAATGTGCTCCACTTTGGAAGTTAAGTAGTCAAAGAATTTCTTATAGTCAGAGGAGTTAGGAGAGAGGTATACAGCACAGATAAATTTAGTATGAGAATGACTCTGTAGTCGTAGCCAGATGGTGGAAAACTCGGAAGATTTAAGAGCGTGGGCACGAGAGCAGGTTAAGTCATTGCGCACGTAAACGCAGCATCCAGCTTTGGATCGAAAATGAGGATAGAGAAAGTAGGAGGGAACAGAAAAGGGGCTACTGTCAGTTGCCTCAGACACCTGAGTTTCAGTGAGGAAAAGAAGATGAGGTTTAGAAGAGGAGAGGTGGTGTTCTACAGATTGAAAATTAGATCTTAGACCGCGAATGTTGCAGAAGTTAATGAAGAAAAAGTTGAGGGGGGTGTCAAGACACTTAGGGTCGTCGACGGAAAGGCAGTCCGACCTGGGGACATTTATGGTCCCCTCCCCAGATGGGGTTTAAGGGAGATCTCTGGGATTTGAATTTTAGGCCACGCCACACGAAGAATGGTACACCTGATAAAACGCTTCTCACTCATGGCCGTGTTTCTCTGCCACAGATGGTTCCCCACAGTCAATCTTGGAGAGAGAGAGAGAGAGAGAGAGAGAGAGAGAGAGAGAGAGAGAGAGAGAGAGAGAGAGAGAGAGAGAGAGAGAGAGAGAGAGAGAGAGAGAGAGAGAGAGAGAGAGAGAGAGAGAGAGAGAGAGAGAGAGAGAGAGAGAGAGAGAGAGATTGGTATTGTTTGTTGGCCACATATACATACATATATTAAATGCATACATATAACGGAATTTACAGCCCAGATCCATTAAGTCAAGGCTCTTTTATGGATCTTGCAATTACTTTTCATTTTTTATGGAAAAAAGCTAACATGTTGTGGGTTTAGAGTACCTAAATGAAGATTTGTAATTCTAGATAAGGACTAAAAAGTAATTGGAGAGAATAATAATAATAATAATAATAATAATAATAATAATAATAATAGAGGATTAGTAGCCAAGAAAATTGGTGGCAAGAAAGAGTAAGCGAGTTAGAGCAACATGTAATGCAGAATAAAAAGAAACTTGACAGACTCATGAAAGCATACCGAAAACTAAAGTCTGGAATAATATGCATAAAAAAAAAAAAAAATACGAGGGTAAGATACAGACAAGCAGAGAAGAAGTAAACAACATCTAAATAAATGAAAAATCTAAATAACAAACTAAATACTTCCAGGATTTATGAAATGCTGGTCACGACGCGAAAGAACCAAGGCATGAAGAAGCGACAGACATAAAAGAGGAAGAAAACTTCACAACAGCGTCTGAGTACAGCGAAGAAATAAAGAAGATGAAAAATGAAAAGTGCCCAGGCTGCGATGGTTTAGCCATAGAATTAAGAAAAAAGGGAGGAGACGCCCTAGACTTCAACATTTTACACTTTATAAACAAAATATGGAAGAAAGGAGAAACCCCTAAAAGAATGAGGTAAAACACTTAAAGGGAAGAGAAATGACAAAACATCAATATTATAGAGAAACGAAGAGAAAGTTATAGTCATAGAAAAAAAGAGGAAGCCGAGTAAAAAATGTAAAGGAAGTAAACTATCTGGGTAGTGTATTGTCATTCAGCGGCAACAACAAAGAAATAATTGACAGAAAAGTTCAATACACAAAAGCTACTTAAGAATGAATACGTGTGCCGGTGTGGGGACACATGCACTCACCTTTGCCGCCCACATTCCGTGGCGCGCCTCTCCCCTTGGGACTTGACGGCCCCGGCAACCTCGCCTTTGTCCCCGACCTGACCCAGCCTCTGCCCGCCCGCCTAAGACAACGTGGGAGTGAGGTCAATCCTCACTCCCTTTGTCTCAGCGATGCTCAGGCCTACTCCACAACGATATATGTGTTGTTGCTTGTTAAAATTGTTTCTTTCTGGATGTGGTTGGCGATTCTTGTCCAGCTGGTGGAGTTTGCTGTAGTTGTTGTATTTCCCCTGTCTGTAGGTGGGTAAAACAGACTGACGACCTCACTCGTGTAACCTGGTGTTAGGACCGTTAGTAAGAAGGGTGCATGAGTCAAAAGTGGACCTTGTAACCCCTATTAAGTCCTGCATCCATTCACATAGGAGGTGACTAAGGTGAGGCTAGTCGATCTAAGGCAAATGTGTGAAGGGCAGGGATTTGTGGTCGTAGCAAGCCTATCTACACTTTTACAAAAGACAGGCCCACACCTCCAATACAGCTAGCGGAGCCTGGGGAGATGGTACACAGCTGTGATCTAGCCTATAAGAATGTACACTGATGGCAGGAATCGAATTGTACAATTTAATATCGTGGTGATAATGCATACCTTCCACCGCCCCTGGTTTGTGATGCGTAATGGCGGTGCTTGGTGGTGTTGTCCCTCAGGCAAGTGGGGGGCTTCCTCTAGTGGGCTACATGCCCTGGACCAGTAAGAGCTTTGAGGAGCAGGTGATGGACCTCCACGAGCAGTATGGAGACATCTTCCTGTAAGTGATTATGTGGACAGTTACCAGCTCTGTGCATCCATAGTCCTACCACACAATGTGCATGTGTTTGATCAGCATTCTCTTCCCAACGCAGGTGGAGGATGGGGGACTCAGTTAATGGTTTTTATGAAGGACAACAAACTGATAAAAGAAGCTTTCTCTAGATCCAGGTTTACTCTCAGACCAAATTGGGAGGTCCTGAAGTTACTAGGGGAAGCACCCCCACGATGAGACCACTCAACCAACTTCTCTGTCAATGTGATGAAATAAGAACGTTGTGTGTCTTGTGTGTATGTGTGTGTGTGTGTGTGTGTGTGTGTGTGTCGCCTGCTGGTCACCCAGCCAGCCTTTCCCCTACGGAAAGAGCTCAGAGCTGGTACTGACTAATATTTGGGTAGGACTGAGATCACTCATGCACCACACACCGGGAATGCGAGGCCACAACCCTCGGGTTACATCTCGTACCTACTTGCTGACTGGTGAACAGATGCTACACATTGAGAGGCTTGCCCATTTGCCTCGCTGGGCCTGGGACTCAAACCCGGGCCTTCTCGGTTGTGAGCCGAGCGTACTAACC
>NC_087160.1:22369431-22371931 GCF_035594125.1 Scylla paramamosain
TGAAATAAGAACATTACTTAAACCTTGATTACTTTTACTGCGTTACCCAATAGTAAGCTTCAAGGTGATAGATATGTTAATACAGAGTTGTACCACAGGTGACTGGATTACTATGTTCTTTACAAGGAATCGTTTCAAGTAGTGGCATTATATGGCACAACAACCGGAGATTTACGCTGAGGCAGCTGCGTGACCTTGGCATGGGCAAGTCCTCCCTGGTGGGGGCGGTGCAGGACCAAGGCCTCAAGCTGCGGGAGACTCTCGCAGAGAGGGCTGGAACACCCGGAATGATTCCCCATCAGCTTCACCTGTCTTTGATCAACGTGATCTGGCACATGGTGGCAAGTGCGTGGCGAGTGAGCCTGGGGAAGAGTTCACTTTTCTGCATTATACTTCCAGTCTTGTTTATTTCATCTCTTAAAAAAAAAAAAAAAAGAATTTGACGGTTGTTTCTTGTCCCTGCAGGCAGACAGTTCGATGCAGAAGACGAAAGATTACATGAGTTTGTAAAACTTTTGTCAGAATTTGTTTTACTTTCAAATCGACTGGCCATCAAGGACTTCATGCCATGGATGCAAAATGTCATGCCGGATTTCCTCTTTAAACGCCTCATAAAGTATCATGAACTGATAGACTTGAAGGAAAAATTTATGCGATACTTTAAGGTGAGTTTTGATTTATCTTCTTGTAATGGTACATTTTGTTACAGATGCGATTTTCTTTCCTAGTTCTTAATATTATCTTAGTCAATAATATACTGACATGTTTTTATTCCTTAAGAATTTTTTTGTTTTTATTGTTTTTTTCTTTTCTCTCTCTGAAATTTTTTTTATTTTTTTTTATAAATGGGAAATCGTCATTCCTTCAACTGGAGATAGAATTTTATGTCAGAAGAGTCGTGTTTTGAAGAGCGTGATTTCTGTTTTCCTTTGTGTGGTCAGGATGAGACCGAGAAGCACAAGGCCACTTTGGATCCAGACAACCCGCGGGACCTCATTGATAACTACCTGCTGGAGATGGAGGCCAAGAAAGATGATCCGGAGACAACCTGCAGCGGTAAGTCTACTAAAGGTGTTCCATCGCTCCCTCGTCCCTCACTGTGAGGTATAAGGAGTGTCCCCATCTCTATAAACTCCTCTGTAATGTTAGTGATGCATACCCATCACTTCCATCTAGATTTGTGAGAATACATGTTCGTGTCCACACCTGCATTACATTTTTATAAATTAATATAACTTTTTTACCATTCCTCAAAACCGGCACTTACGTCCCTTTCATGTCTGACATATCTGTTTCAGAGGAGGATTTGTTGTTTATAATGTTTGAGTTGTTCAGTGCGGGGAGTGAGACCTCTGCCTACACTTTCATGTGGCTGTGTTGCTACCTGGCCGCACACCCGGAGGTTCAGCACAAGTTGCATGCTGAAGTTGACGAAGTGCTTCCCAATGGAGCTCTGCCCACTTTGGCGGAGAAGCCCAGGTGAATCCCTTTCCTGTCTTGTTCAAATGTCAGAACTTGCTTAGGTACCATCTTGTAAGTATAAACAGGTGTTTCATATCCTCACTTGCATTGGGTCTCTCTCAGGATGCCGTACACAGAGGCAGTGATCAACGAGGCGATGAGGGCTTGTGCACTGGTAAACTTCGGAGTACAGCACATGGCCGCCAGTGACACGCAGCTCGGGGGCTACACCATTCCCAAGGTGCGTTACTATCGTGAACTCCAGCGACGAAGCGCTGACAGGAATTAGAACACCATCAAATTG
The DNA here is from genome assembly GCF_035594125.1 of Scylla paramamosain. Lineage (NCBI taxonomy): Eukaryota > Metazoa > Arthropoda > Malacostraca > Decapoda > Portunidae > Scylla > Scylla paramamosain. Next base: position 22,371,197 of record NC_087160.1, read on the forward strand.
AGTTTTGGAATTAATGAGTTAAATGAGCACACGTGTATTTGCAGGGAGCGGTCGTGAGCTCCACCGTCACGTCCATGCACTATGACAGTCTATACTGGGATCGACCCAAGGAGTTCAGGCCGGAGCGCTGGCTGGATGAGAACGGCAAATTCTTCATGGCCAAGGAGGGGTTTCCTGCCCTTCGGTGTGGGTTAGTTTTTTTTTTTTTTTTATAAATCTAAATGAGACGCTGGACTAGGGCTACAAAAGGCTTCGTGAAAAAAAAAAATAAATAAATAAGTGACCTGCTTAGGTACCTGTTCCTGAAAGATCACTTTTCCTGTTAAGTCTTCCAGGTGTAATGGTGAGTATGTTTAGTGCTATTTGACACCTGAATGATAACTTTGATGTATTTATCCATTTGTGTATTTCACCGTCTATTTTTATATGTAAATACTGGGCGAAGGAGCTTGTGCTCTGTTTTTAAACTCCAAAACGATATTAACAATTATTAACGATGGCTAACAATCAACAGCAAAACAACTTGTGAATATTAACCTCCAGTGACGTCCAGAGGATGAACACACTACTGCCCCTTGAAATCTAAACGAAAGTAATTGTTGTTAAAACTAGAACCCGGAATGGCTTTATGTCACAGTCTCCTTGCTCATAATCTATGTTATGTCTGGTATTTTCAAAAGTACATACATACTCGTACATATACCATGGCTGTCTCTCCCAAAAAGCTTGATAGCC
>NC_087160.1:22376931-22469431 GCF_035594125.1 Scylla paramamosain
CTCAAACTAAATTTATCTGTGCTGTATACCTCTCACCTAACACCTCTGCCTATAAGAAATTCTTTGACTACTTAACTTCCAAAGTGAAGCACATTCTGACTCTCTTCCCTTTTGCGGAAATCTCCATTCTTGGAGACTTCAATGTTCAACACCATCTTTGGCTTTCCTCTCCCTTCACTGACCATCCTGGTGAACTAGCCTTCAACTTTGCTATCCTCCACGACCTAGAGGAATTGGTGCAACACCCTATTCGTATTTCTGACCTTCTTGGAGACACGCCCAACGTTCTTGATCATTTCCTAACCTCTAATCCTTCTGCTTATGCTGTCACCCTTTCTTCTCCGTTGGGCTCTTCCGATCACAATCTCATATCTGTACCTTGTCCTATCACTCCAATCCCTCCTCAGGATCCCCCTAAGCGAAGGTTCCTCTGGCGTTTTGCTTCTGCTAGTTGGGGGGACCTGAGGAGGTATTTTGCTGATTTTTCTTGAAATGACTACTGTTTCCGTGTCAGAGACCCGTCTTTGTGTGCTGAGCGCATAATAGAGGTGATGGTGTCTGGCATGGAGGCGTACATTCCTCACTCTTTTTCTCGACCTAAACCTTCTAAACCTCGGTTTAACACAGCCTGTTCTCGTGCTATACATGATAGAGAGGTGGCCCACAAAAGTTACTTAAGCCTTCCATCACCAGAATCTCATGCGCTTTATATTTTTGCCCAGAACCATGCCAAGTCTGTTCTCCAACTAGCCAAAAACTCCTTCATTAATAGAAAGTGTCAAAATCTTTCAAGATCTAACTCCCCTCGTGACTTCTGGTATCAATCCAAAAATATCTCCAATAACTTTGCATCTTCTTCTTTCCCTCCTTTATCTCAACCAGATGGCACCACTGCTATCACATCTATTTCTAAAGCTGAACTCTTCGCTCAAACCTTTGCAAAAAACTCTACCTTGGACGATTCAGGGCTTGTTCCTCTCTCTCCTACACCCTCTGTCTACTTCATGCTACCTATTAAAATTCTTCGCAGTGATGTTTTCCATGTCTTCGCTGGCCTTAACGCTAGGAAGGCTTATGAATCTGATGGGGTCCCTCCCGTTGTTCTCCGAAACTATGCCTCCGTGCTTGCACCTTGCTTAATCAAACTCTTTCAACTCTGTCTGTCAACATGTACCTTTCCTTCTTGCTGGAAGTTTGCCTATATTCAGACTGTTCTTAAAAAGGGTGACCATTCTAATCTCTCAAACTTCTGTCCTATTGCTTCAACTTCCTGCCTATCTATTTTTTTTTTTTCATCTATCCTCAACAGGAAGATTCTTAAACATCTATCACTTCACAACTTTCTATTTGATCGACAGTATGGATTCCGTCAAGGCAGCTCTACTGGCGATGTGGCTTTCCTTACTGAGTCTTGGTAATCCTCTTTTAGAGATTTTGGTGAAACTTTTGCTGTTGCCTTGAACATATCAAAAGCTTTTTGATAGAATCTAGCACAAAGCTTTGATTTCCAAACTACCCTCCTACGGCTTCTATCCTTCTCTCTGTAAGTTCATCTCAAGTTTCCTTTCTGACCGTTTTATTGCTGCTGTGGTAGACGGTCACTGTTCTTCTCCTAAATCTATTAACAGGGTTCTGTTCTGTCACCCACTCTCTTCTTATTATTCATCAATGACCTTCTAAACCAAACTTCTTGTCCTATCCAATCCTACGCTGATGATACCACCCTGCACTTTTCCACGTCTTTTCACAGATATCCAGCCCTTCAGGGAGTAAACAGTTCACGCAGGGAAACCACAGAACGCCTGACTTCTGATCTCTTTAAAATTTCTGATTGGGGCAGAACAAACTTAGTATTGTTCAATGCCTCAAAAACTCAATTCCTCCATCTATCAACTCGACACAATCTTCCAGACAACTATGCCCTCTTCTTCAATGTCAATCAACTGGCCCCCTTTTCTACACTGTACATCCTCGGTCTGTCCTTTTCTTATAATCTAAACTGGAAATTTCACATCTCATCTCTAGCTAAAACAGCCTCTATGAAGTTAGGTGTCTGAGACGTCTCCGCCAGTTTTTCTCAACCCCCCAGCTGGTAATTCTGTACAAGGACCTTATCCGACCATGTATGGAGTATGCTTCATATGTCTTGAGGGTTCCACTCATACCGCTCTTTTAGACAGGGTGGAATCAAAAGCTTTTCGTCTCATCAACTCCTTTACTCTAACTGACTGTCTTCATGCCTCTTTCTCATCGCCGGAATGTTGCATCTCTTGCTATCTTCTACCGCTGTTTTCATGCTAACTGCTCTTCTGATCTTGCTAACTGCATGCCTCCCCTCCTCCCACGGCCTAGCTGCACAAGACTTTCTTCTTTCTCTCACCCCTATTCTTTCCACCTCTCTAATGCAAGAGTATTCTCAATCATTCATCCCCTTCTCTGGTAAACTCTAGAACTCCCTCCCTGCTTCTGTATTTCCACTTTCCTATGACTTGAACTCCTTCAAGAGGGAGGTTTCAAGACGGCTTCAATTTTTAACCACCACTTCGGACCCTATTCGGGATCTGCATCTCGGTGGGCTTTTTTTTTTTATTTATTTATTTTTTTATTAGATTATTGTTACCCTTGGCCGGTGACCCTCCTACTTAAACACACACACACACACACACACACACACACACACACACACACACACACACACACACACACACACACACACACACACACACACACATAGGTGCACAATACATTGAACTCATTCCGACTTTGACTTCTAATTTTTATCTTAAATTCTATATGAATGTGTGTGTGTGTGTGTGTGTGTGTGTGTGTGTGTGTGTGTGTGTGTGTGTGTGTGTGTGTGTGTGTGTGTGTGTGTGTGCGCGTTTTGAAGCGATATTAGAAGTTCATGGTGTGTGGAAGACTTCATATACTATGACAGAAAATCAAGAAGATTAAAGTTATAGCAATTTAGAGATAGTAGGATAAGATAGTGAAGAGAAAGGCAGGGTACACAAAGCAGTAGATGGATCAAGTTTCTCTGTATTGGTCTACCTAAAACAGATTGTCAGCTAAGAGATACAGATAGGATTTGGGGAGGATGAATCTTGATAGTGATGATGACGGTGATGATAATGTTGATGGTGATAATGAAACTGATCACCATATATTGCTTGATAACCTGATGTATTCCTTTTCGCTCTTGCTTCATGACACGTGATATGTGAGATGGACAATTTACCCCTTGACACGCTTGTTACACATGGTGTTTGCACTTGAGGCATTATATTAGTGACAGCAGACGGACTCCCATTAAGTAGGTACAATGTATGAAGCAACATGATACAGTGATAAGGCATATTATGACCCTGCATGTTTGGGTAGGGATAGACATACTTCTCTCGGAAGATACTCATCCTTAACAGAAAATTGAGTCTGTTGTGTTCATGGTATAGGAGAAAATGAAGCACCAGAAATTGATCTAAATGGATGTAAGAACTTTTATTGTTCCAGGACAGCCTCACGTGGCTAAATATTCACAGTGTTTTTATGAATCAACCAAGACAACGCATCATATTGGTGGCAACGATGGGATCCCATTAAGCAGTAAATATATAGTGTATGGTGTATCAATATATGGTATGATACTACTACCTACATCTGAGCAGGGACTGTCCCACATTTTTTTTCCAAAACTCAGCCATAATGTAAAACTGAGTAGCGTATTCTTGATATAGGGGAAACCGAAACTCCAGAATTTTTTAATCCAAATATAGAGAGGAACATGTATAGTAGCTGCAAAATGAACTTGGGACCTGGTGATCGTTATGATCCTCACATGTGAGGTGCTGTGCTCTTCTCGGTCAGGTGTTCAGTCCCTGTCGTGACTAAAGGCCTCTCATAGCTAAATGCTTATCTCGACTTCACATTAATTTCTCACTGTTACTACGAAAGAACATTATATTGACGTCAGCAGCAAGGTCTCTATTAAGTAATAATTATGGCATAGTATGGTGATTAGGCATAAGGTATATGTCACTGTAGGGGGATCGCCTAGTGTTGTCCCTTATGAGAAGCTCGGTCTACTATGTTCATAAAATAGCAATGACTGAGATATCTGAAACTGACCTAAGTGGAGAGAGGAAGCTACTTAGTGACCAGGAGTACAAAGTCTCTCATAAGATCTTAGGACCTGACAATCATTATTGTTATGACGTCTAAGAACGGTCCTTCTGTTCTCCTGCCCCACGGGATTAATCCTCCTTCCTGATGAAGGTCTCTTATATCTAAGGAATTCTGTTACCTTTGGGGCTGCACTCACACCCTGACTGCACCCTGGCAGCCACTTCAGATTTGTTTAGTGGCAGTCACATTTTATGATAAAATGAGTTGTCATATTGGTCCTTGTTGGATGATAATCATTGAAATATTTGCTGTAATAGGTCTCCTCTGATGTACGTAAATATCACTGTGACTTGTGATCGTAAAAACTCGGACGCAAATTTGTACAGAGAGTTTAAATTTGTCAGACAAATTTATAGTCAGATAAGCAGGACGTAACGGACCAAGCAAGATTGCTTACGAGTCTGGCATCTGTAGTTCGTCACAATATCAGCAGCGTGACGCAAACCCTCGATGTTTTGCGGGTGCGGGGAAAGAATCATTCCACAGGGAGAAAACTCCTAGACCACTTATTGGTCTGGATGTGAGTGAGCGCTACGAGTATGTGAGTATGAAGAAAAAAACAAACAACGTCATTTCATTGGTGTTTGTCATTCAGCACGTTAGCGCTTACGTGGTGTTAATTCTCGAATGGGATATGTATTATGTACGAAGAATGATCAGTATCGAATGAAATATGTGCCTCTTATATATGGCATCAAACTAAAGTCCAGCAAATAGTCTTACTTACAGTATTACCTGTTTCTAAATAAAAAAATAAAAAAATATTTCGAAGGCAGTATCGCTGATACTGAAGTCCTAGCTCTTAGTTTTGTCCCTTTTTCATTTCAGAATACAAGACAATTATCGGTGGCAAGCCACAAAGATGCTGGTGGAGCTGCTTCTGTTCGCTGTGCTGGTGTTCCTGTTGTGGAAGACCTTCAGGAAACCCCCCGGACTGCCTCCAGGTAAGTACTTCTCGACCTCACACAACTTCATGTAGTCACACACTTCATGCTACGAGAGCTTTCACTTAATGCAGAATGTACACTGACGGCAGGAATCGAATTGTACAATTTGATATCGTGGTGATAATTCATACCTTCCACCGCCCCTGGTTTGTGATGCGTAATGGCGGCGCTTGGTGGTGATGTCCCTCAGGCAGGTGGGGGCTTCCTCTAGTGGGCTACATAACCTGGACAAGTAAGAACTTTGAAGACCAGGTGATGGACCTCCACGAGCAGTATGGAGACATCTTCCTGTGAGTGATTGTGTGGACAGTTACCAACTCTGTGCATCCATAGTCCCACCATGCAAATATTATCTAATCGTCTTCCCCCCCCGCCCCTCTTCTCTCTCTCTCTCTCTCTCTCTCTCTCTCTCTCTCTCTCTCTCTCTCTCTCTCTCTCTCTCTCTCTCTCTCTCTCTCTCTCTCTCTCTCTCAATCTCTCTCTCTTTGTGAGTGTGTGTGTGTGTGTGTGTGTGTGTGTGTGTGTGTGTGTGTGTTTGAGCAGCATTGTCTTTCCGATGCAGGTGGAGGATGGGGACTCAGTTGATGGTGTTTCTGAAGGACTACAAACTGGTGAAGGAGGCTTATTCCAGATTCGACTTTATAGACAGACCAAACTGGGAGATCTTGAAGACCTTCGAGGAAACTGGCTATGGTGGGGTCACTTAAGCAGTTAATATGCTGAGATAAGAGCGTTTTTTAACGTTGACATACACTGCGTGACACATCAGCAAGCTGAGAAATAAAAGATGTCTTAATGCCAAATTGTGCTACAGCACAGGTGACTGGATTATTGTGTTCTTAAACAGGAATCACAGCGAGTAATGGTCTTCTTTGGCACAACAACCGGAAATTTACGCTGCGGCAGCTGCGTGACCTTGGCATGGGCAAGTCCTCCCTGGTGTGGGCGGTGCAGCAACAATGCCTCAAGCTGCGCGAGACTCTCGCAGAGAAGGCTGGAACACCCGGAATGATTCCCCATCAGCTTCACGTGACTGTGCTCAACGTGATCTGGCACATGGTGGCAAGTGCGTGACGAGTGAGCCTGGGGAAGAGTTTACTTTTCTGCATTATACTTCCAGTCTTGTCTATTTCATATCTTTGTTTGTAAAAGAATTTCACCGTTGTTTCTCGTCCTTACAGGCAGACAGTTCGATGCAGAAGACGAAAGGTTGCAAGAGTTCTTAAGACTTTCGGCCAAGTTCTCATCTTCAAACCGAGTAGCTCTCAAGGATTTCTTTCCATGGTTGGAAAATATCATGCCGAATTTTCTCTTTAAACGCCTCATAACGTATCATGAAATGGAACATTTATTGGAAATGTTTATCCGATACTTTTCAGTGAGTATTTTTTTTCATGAACGTGAAAATTATCTTTGTGAATGATGCATATGGCATGCTCTAATTCCCTAGTTCTTTTGGTAACAAAGTCTTATTTCGGGATCATCGAGCTTTGAAGTGAAGGTAAAATTTCTCTCAGAGGAGTCATGTTTTGAAGGGAGTAATTTATTTTTTTTTCCTTTGTGTGGTCAGGATGAGATCGAGGAGCACAAGGCCACTTTGGATCCAGACAACCCGCGGGACCTCATTGATAGCTACCTGCTGGAGATGGAGGCCAAGAAAGATGATCCGGAGACAACCTGTAGCGGTAAGTCTCTTAAAGGTGTCCCATCGCTCCCTCGTCCCTCACTGTGTGTAAGGGGATGTCCCAATCTCATTAAATTTCTGATTAAGGTTATTTAGTCAGTTTAGTCCTTTAGTATGACTACTCAAGGTTGCTTCCACATCTGCATGTCATTTTTGCACATTAATATAAGATTTTTTTTCTTTTTTTTATCATTCCTGAAATCTTTCACTTGGGTCAGTTTCATGTTTGTCATGTCTGTTTCAGAGCGGGATTTGACTTTTGTATTGTTAAGTATGTTCTTCGCGGGAAGCGAGACCACAGTCAATACTTTCACGTGGCTGTGTTGCTACCTGGCCGCACACCCGCAGGTTCAGCGTAAGCTGCATGCTGAAATCGACGAAGTGCTTCCCAATGGAGCTCTGCCCACCTTGGCAGAGAAGCCCAGGTGAATCACTTCCCTGTCTTCTTGTTCATGTATCAGAACCTTTTTAAGTTCACCCTGCAAGTGTAAACAAGTATTCCTTTCCCTCAACTACCGCTGGATTGCGTCTCTTTCAGGATGCCGTACACGGAAGCAATAATCAACGAAGTGATGAGGGCTTGTTCACTGGTAAACTTCGGATTGGCTCACATGGCCACCAGTGACACGCATCTCGGAGGCTACACCATTCCCAAGGTGCGTTACTGTCGTGTACTCCAGTGACTTGTGGTGCTGGCAATAACTAAAACAGTATTAACTTGAGTTCTTGAATTGCTGAGTCAAATGAACACACGTGTATTTGCAGGGAGCGGTCATGAACTCCACCGTCACGTCCATCCACTATGACAGTCGCTACTGGGATCGACCCAAGGAGTTCAGGCCGGAGCGCTGGCTGGATGACAACGGCAAATTCTCCATGGCCAAGGAGGGGTTCCTGCCCTTCGGTGTGGGTAAGTTTGCTTTTATTGTGAAGACTTCCAGGTTGTTATTTGTGTATTTATTTAGAGCTACATGGCACAAGAGTGATATTTGTATCGTATCTTTGATGTGTATATTTATTTGGCTGTTTTGATATTTTCACTTTCCATTAACGATGGGTGTTTGACGAAGCAGTGCGTGTGTGTTTCTGACCTCAAAACGATGGTCAGTCATCATTAGCGGCTAACAATTTATAGTAAAGCAATTTCTGTAAATGGTTATCTTGAGACATCCAACGAGAGAAAACATTATTGTGAAGGAGACTTAAATAAAAATAATTGTTTTTGAAACAACACCCAAAAAACCTTAATTTCATTCTCTGTTTTGATTTGGCCCAGGAAAAAGAACGTGTGTTGGGGAAAGTCTGGCCCGGATGGAGCTGTTCATCCTCACCACCATGGTCTTCCAAAGCTTCTCCATCGCTCCTCCGCCTGGCAAGTCCGTCAATTTGATACCTGATTTGAATGATTTGTTCTTCCGCAAGGCAATGCCTAATGAGTTCATCTTCACCGTCAGGGAACAGTAATTGTCGCTAAGGTTATCATCAGCTTCCCTGTCAAATATGTCAGCAGGACAAACGGTATCCCTCATTTCTTTACTTATTTGTACTAATTTCCATAGGCAGATCCAATCGTGTTAGTTCAGTGTCCTGGCTTTATATTGTAACCTACATCCGCGTCAACCTGACTGTCCACTTATTCAGTAGTTGTGACTGAGATGTTGCATAAAGCTTTTCAAATTTTAATGAATTAATAGTACTTACATTTATTACGAATGACCATAAAAAATTCTTACTCGTATTCATCTAAGGTTTGTTCAGTTATTTAGTGTTGGTTTCTATCTTCACTATATATTCACTAATTAAGGCAATCATTGTGCAAGAACACAGACAATATCATATTCATAAACACAGCAAATAATCAATCCATTATTGTCCAATTAGAAAAACACACATGATATCGGCATCACCGTTCTCACCGTTCTATTGTTGCTGTTAAAACGGTCATTGTTCTTCTCACAAGTTTATTAACAGTGGTTGTTCCTCAGGGTTCTGTTCTGTCATCCATTCTCTTCCTTTTATTCATAAATGATCTGAACCAAATTTCTTGTCCTGTCCACTCCCATGTTGATACCAACCTTGCACTTTTCCATGTCTTTTCGTAGACGTCCAACCCTTCAGGAAGTCAACACCTCACGTAGGGAAGCCACAGAACGCTTGACTTCTGATCTCTCTAAAATTTCTGATTGAGCAGAACAAACTTAGTATTGTTCAATGTTTTTATTTTTCTCATATTTTTCTGCATTTTTTTCCGTTTTTTTTTTCTTTTTTTTGGGGGGGTATATATACAACATTGTGATAAAAATTTTTTGTGTGTTATGTAATGAGGCGTTCCGTCATGAATATCTGCGGTTATGCACGCCGTGGTACAGGTATGATAACTTTTTTCCTCCATTTTTTTCCTAATTTTTTTCTGAGTTACCCAGTTTTCTTTAGTCTCCTGTAAAAATCTACGGCTCTCTCTCTACGTATAGCTAGAGAGTGGGAAACTTTTAGCTATAACTTATTTTTCCCGAATTTATTTATGAAATTTTTTTTTCGTAAACCTAACAAATAATCAATGCATTTGCATCAGATATATTTTAAATTAATATTTTATTTATTTTCAACAGTAGAACACTAGTTTTTACTTAGAAATATCGCGAAATAAGGCGAAATATAATAATACGCTTGTCCCCCCACCCGAGATCGTTAATTAAGCTTGACAGCATGAATCGCTCTAGGCCTACGTATAAAAACAATCAGAGTAACTAAAAGAAACTCTGTTTGCTTTTACCATACATCCTGAAGTATATAACCTGTGAATTTCAACTCCCTAGTTGCATTAGGTAAATTACACTAAATTCTTAAACTTTAAACCGCAATATCTCAAAATGGCAGATTTTGCCATATGTATCATATTGGTTTGATACACTGGATTCAAAACGAAATTGTAACGTGACGGCTGACTGTTCTCTCTCTCTCTCTCTCTCTCTCTCTCTCTCTCTCTCTCTCTCTCTCTCTCTCTCTCTCTCTCTCTCAAGTGATATGAATGATGACTGAGCAGCATCTCTCAAGACTGATTGTGACTGAGCGGAACTGAATGAGAGACCAAGACTGACTGCTCATGAATGGGTGACCGACTGGGACTGAGAGCTCGCCTCTGACTGACTGCGACTCTGACTCTCGAATGAACTGAGAGCTCGCTACCATGCAGGCTGTATTTATCTGAGCTAAGTGGATCGCAGATGTTATCCCTAAGGACTGGAAGTGGGTGTGAAATTCCCTTGAGATAGAGAAGGAGGACGAACGCAGGTGTTATCCCTAAGGACTGGAAATGGGTGTGAAATCCCCTTGAGATAGAGAAGGAGAAATGACCAGGAAGGAAGACGAACACATGTATGCAGGTGTTATAGCTAAGGACTGGAAGTGGTACACGTGGGATGAATATATAAAATGCTGAATATACATTTATATAATAATAGTAATTGTTGAGACTGATACAGATATAAAAAATATCTCCTCCAATGCTATTCATGTTACACAAATATGGGCTATTGGAGCTTATGAAACTATATGAGAGGAACAATTCCTAATCTCTGAAATGTTGATTGAAGTTAGTTTTGATTTTTGGCAAATATTTAAAAATGAATGTCTTTTTATTATATTCATTGAACATTAAAAAGAAAAATACTATTATATAAAAAAAAAAAAAAATAGAGAGTATGATTTACTCCCCTATGCTTTTTGAATGAAAGAAATTGGTCCATAAATAAGGGAGGAGATACATGTAGAATATAAGCAATTTAAATTCGCGATTTTACAATCCCCCCTTAAAAAATCAATTTTTTCATCTATCAACTTGACACAACCTTCCCCAACTATCCCCTTTTCTTCAATGACACTCAGTTGTCCCCCTCGTCTTTACTTTTAATCTAAACTAGAAACTTTACATCTCATCTCTAGTTCGAACATCTACGAATTTAGGCGTTCTGAGTCGTCTCCGCCAATTTTTTTCATCCCCACCCCCGCCCCACTCAGCTGTTAACTCTTTTCACGGCCCTTATCCGTCCATGCATGGATTATGGTTCACATGTTTGAGGGGGTTCCACTCATATCGCTATCTTAGACAGGGTAGAATCAAAAGCTTTTCGTCTTATCAACTCCTCTCCTCTAACTGACTGTCTTCAGACTTTCTCTTCGTCGCAATGTTGTATTTCTTGGTATCTTTTACCGCTATTTTCATGCTAACTGCTCTTCTGATTTTACTAACTGCATGCCTCCCCTCCTCCCGCGGCCTCGCTGTACAAGATTTTCTTCTTTCTCTCAACCCTATTCTGTCCACCTCTCTAATTCAAGAGTTAACCAGTATTTATAATCTTTCATCCCTTTCTCTGGTAAACTCTGGAACTCCCTGCCTGCTTCTGTATTTCCTTCTTCCTATGACTTAAACGTCAAGAGAGAGGTTTCAAGACACTTATTCTCCGTTATCTGACTTTTTTATTCGGCAGTCTTTTAGGAACTAGGAATTAAGTGGGCCTTTTTTTTCCGTCATAATTTTGTTTTCCTTGACCAGTGACCCTAATGGATTAAAAAAAAAAATTTCATTAGTTGTCATAAATATTTCGTAATTAAGTTAATCTTCATACACCATACCTACCTGTCATACCAAAACATAAAACAATTTGTAGATATCCTACTCCTCCTCTAATAAGATACTTGATTTCTAGACTGCATAACACTTTTAAGTTCCCCTTACTGCAAGTTATTCCGTCCATCTCGGCCCCTCTCTAGTCAGCCCCTCTGGAACCTCTGCCTCTCTTTCTGCTACTGCCTAATTCTCTCTCTCTCTCTGTTACATTTTCATATACATTTGTTTCGGACTGCCTATTTCCCTCATAAAATTATCTTTTATTTTCATAACATTTTACATATCTACCATTCACGTTTCTCATTTACGCATATGATCCGCCCACAGGCGTGGTATTTGATAGAGAACGCCAGTCAGGGTATAGGGGCAGTTTGGAGACGGAATTTAAGTGGACGTTTTTTCTATAGGCTAAGCTTCTTTCCTACTGGTGCCTCGATCGCTTTCTGGCCGACTTTTCCTTATTGATCACTTTCTCCACCTTGTCCTCTACATCGTTACCATTAATTCCCTTTTGTCCCAGGCTACCTTCACTCCTGTAGTTGTATGGCTTTCTTCCTGTTGTTGTGTCGTGCGTGCGTCCTTCGTCTGTGTTTGTTTATTTTTCCGATTTCTTCTCCAAGGTTCCCTCGTTCTTGATACCCATGTGTGAATTTCCCTACCGGTAGGCTGACCCGCTTGTTCTCTCCTATTTCATCCGTCTTCTCCATTTCTCCGTGAACAGATGTTCAGATAGTGAACAGATGTTCGGATAGTGAACAGATGTTCAGATAGTGAACAGATGTACAAATAGTGAACAGATGTTTAGAGCAGAGGAGAATGTTTAGAGCAGAGGAGGATGTTTAGAGCAGAGGAGAAAGATGTTTAGAGCAGAGGAGAATGAGAAGCTGACAGATATTTCCATAACTAGGGAGATAGTGGAACAGGAGATAGATAGGCTAAAAAAGTTCAAGACACCAGGACCAGATGAAATATATCCCAGAGTACTTAAGGAATGAAAAGAGGTTATTAGTGAGCCGTTAATTTCTGTCTTTAGGAAATCACTTGAGTCAGGTGAGGTACCAGTAATGTGGAGGCAGGATAATGTAGTACCCATCTTTAAGAAAAGGGATAAAACTTTAGCGTCTAACTATAGACCTGTCAGCTTAACTTCAGTTGTAGGTAAAATATTAGAGTCAATAATAGCGAGGAACATTAGGGAACATTTAGACAAACATAACTTGATAAATCACAGCATGGCTTCACGAAGGGGAAGTCTTGCCTGACAAAGTTGTGAAGTTTTTTCACAGTAAAGTGTACGAGGCAGTAGATAATGGAGATAATTATGATATCTTATATCTGGACTTTAGTAAAGCATTTGACAAGGTACCCCATAAAAGGCTCCTGAGAAAGGTTAGGGTACACGGGATAGATGGGAAGGTGTTAGGCTGGATAAGGTCATGGCTAAGCGACAGGCGACAAAGAGTGGTAATAAACGGCTGTAAATCCGAGTGGGGTCATGTAATTAGTGGGGTGCCACGGGGATCAGTATTAGGGCCATTGTTATTTCTAATATATATCAATGACTTGGATAGTGGAATTAGTAGTGATGTTAGTAAATTTGCGGATGACACAAAGATAGGTAGATTAATTAGATCAGACTAGGTCGGACTCGGATATATATATACGAGTATATATATATATATATATATATATATATATATATATATATATATATATATATATATATATATATATATATATATATATATATATATATATATATATATATATATATATATATATATATATATATATATATATATATATATATATATATATATATATATATATATGAACAAAATAAAATAAGTCCTTGTAAACAAAAAAAATGAAAACTACTACTTGCATTGCTGAATTATTGAGATAAATCGTCAATATGATGATGGAGGAAAGTACAGTGCCTCGCTAATGTTACACTTACTGATGCTGAAAACTTGCTGGATATTTAGTTTGGTTTTTATTTATTGCTGAAATTCGTATTAATTGAAGTATACGTATAATCTCAAACCTTGATGTCAGTATGTATGTTTTACCAATATTATGCCTAATATTTTTTCCAGTGCTGCTTTCTGTATATTCCAGTACCATACAACAAGATTTTAATTCTTCCTAATTATCATGAAAAGTTAAATAGATTTTATTTTAATACAGTGTTGCATTACTTGAGTTCCTTCTTACTACTTTAGAATAATTCTTGTTGACACCATTCTGATGACTGCAAGATGAACTCCCTTATTTTGCTTCTGTATATCAAAATTCTATAACAACAACCTAGTATATCCAGTTTAACTGTTACTTATTTATGACCAATAATAAGCACAAACTCTTGCTCACACCTGTATATCATATAACTTCCAGAAATGTTTATTTAATTTTGTTTTCTAACATTCGTCTTATCACAGTCATCATCATTTTCCTTGGCACTGCAACATCTGTATCTTCAATATCTTTTACTATACCATCTTCAGACAAATTATTTACTCTTCTTTTACTTCTCAGCTCTTCTAGAACTCTCGTTTTATAAGAAAAGTGTTAGTTTCCTTAATAATTCATATGCTATCGATATGCTGTGACTAGCCCCAGTCATATATATATATATATATATATATATATATATATATATATATATATATATATATATATATATATATATATATATATATATATATATATATATATTTTTTTTTTTTTTTTTTTTTTTTTACACGCCACAACATGTCATATCACGCTTCTCATCTACTTGCACCACATCCTGCCACCTACGCAATCCACTGACCACCACCGCCAACGCCAGCTCTGCTCCGTGCAATGCCGTCTGGCCTTGCCATGCCGTGCTGCAGAGTCTCTGAACGTAACGTGATGACACGCGCCAGTCGATTTCGCTCTCCAGCCGGCATGGCATTATGGAACGGACACGAAGCATTGTGAAAAATAAGAAGGCAACTAGGGAGACGGGAGAGAGCTCAGTCGGTTGTTGTAGCATTAGTGAGTGGAGTCGGTTGGCAGCGTGTGAGTCTAGGTGCGCTGCAGTGGAGTGTTCAGCAGCTCGATGTGGATTGGCCCAAAGTTAGCGATCTCGTCCTGCAGTGGTCCGATACTTGGATTTTCCCGAGAGGTTAGTGTTCTGATCAATTAGGTAAGTCCCTCAAGTTTTGCTTACTCCTCGCAGCTCTGCAGTGGATATCTTAACATGATATCTTTGTTGTAAGTGTTATTTTGTGAATTAGCTTGTTGTTGTTGTTTTTCTTAGCTTTCGTTGTTGTGTGTCCATGTCGTTACCAGGTTGCATCTTGGTATGGATTATTTACGACAGTCCTTGTTTTGCACATTATAAATCGTTTATTTGTTACTCTTAACTGTTGGCGATGTTTCAGCGTTCAGGCAAACCTAGCATTTTTCTTCCCTCTTCGTCCCCAATCTCCTGGAAAAATAGAGTTGGGTAAAAAAACAAATGCTTACCTTATACAACATCTAAGTATAGAAAGCTATGCGCGCACACACACACACACCCACACACACACACACACACACACACACACACACACACACACACACACACACACACACACACACACACACACACACACACACAAACACACACATACACACACAAACAAACACACGTAAGCCTCATGCACTGCAACATTGATTCGTTGTGTTGGTTTAACAACTACAAGACTCTCAGCCAACCAGAATGAACCTCGGGAAATAAGGCGCGGTTTTGCGTGTCAAACGAATCGATCCTGAGGTATAAGCCATGCACCGGGTGGTTTCCTTGGCTTTTTCCCAGAAACAATGAGCAAGACATGAAGTTAAACAGTCATACTATGTAGAGATAGATAGATGAATAGATAGATAGATAGATAGATAGATAGATAGATAGATAAGTACATAGATGGATAGATAGATAAATAGACAGACAGACAGACAGACAGACAGATAGATAGATAGATAGATAGATAGACAGACAGATAGATAGATAGATAGATAGATAGATAGATAGATAGAAAGATAGATAGATAGATAGATACAGTAAGGGAAAAGAAGAAAAATACATATACAAAAAATGCGTGTAAAAGAAAGAAAGAAAAAATGAATACATAAAGTGCAACAGGAATGTAAAATATCCATGTATGGAGTATGCTTCACATGTCTGGGGGGGTTCCACTCATACTGCTCTTCTAGACAGGGTGGAATCAAAAGCTTTTCGTCTCATCAACTCCTCTCCTCTAACTGATTGTCTTCAGCCTCTTTCTCATCGCCGCAATGTTGCATCTCTAGCTGTCTTCTACCGCTATTTTCAAGCTAACTGCTCTTCTGATCTTGCTAACTGCATACCTCCCCTCCTCCTGCGGCCTCGCTGCACAAGACTCTTCTTTCTCTCACCCTTATTCTGTCCACCTCTCTAATGCAAGAGTTAACCAGTATTCTCAATCATTCATCCATTTCTCTGGTAAACTCTGGAACTTTCTGCCTGCTTCTGTATTTCCACCTTCCTATGACATGAATTCCTTCAAGAGGGAGGTTTCAAGACACTTATCCTATAATTTTTGACTACCGCTTTGGAGCCTTTTCTGGGGCTGGCATCTCAGAGGGCTTTTTTTTTTCTTTAATTGGATTTTTGTTGTCCTTGGCCTGTGTCCCTTCTACATAGAAAAAAAAAATAAGAATACAAGATGGTAGATGAATTAAACAAAGATACCATTGACAGGCTCTTTTGGGACATTGGTGTGAGTTACGTTGGTGGCAGATTAGACAAAGAGTGTGTTTTTACGTAAGAGTGGGCACTGGTCGAGGACTGCTGAGGTGCCAGTCCCCAGAAGGAAAAGAACCAGAAAGCATCACTCCAAATTAGAGAAGGGTGATTAAACTTTCAGTATTTACACAATCCTGAGCCTCAGTGGGACTAACCCGTTTTTAATCGGTGTTTTTTTTTGTTTATTTGTCCTCCGGCGGTTGGCCATGTGAAGCTAAACTGCAGGCCAGGTCTCATGAACTCAGCCACGCAAAGCAGCCTTACCGCAAACCAGAACTAATTCACTTTTCTTTATTATTTTCATCTTTCTCATAATCTGTGTGAAAAAAAAAAAATCCCAACTGTGTAAATCCGACTCTCTCTCTCTCTCTCTCTCTCTCTCTCTCTCTCTCTCTCTCTCTCTCTCTCTCTCTCTCTCTCTCTCTCTCTCTCTCAACCCATCTAATCTTGCATTTAGAGGTCTTTCCAATCCTACATTTCCTGTCCAGCACACGGAGAGAAGACTGCATAACTGAATACGCTCACCTTAGTTCGATCCTGTACAAGTTTGAAGCAAATAGAATGAATGAGAGAGAGAGAGAGAGAGAGAGAGAGAGAGAGAGAGAGAGAGAGAGAGAGAGAGAGAGAGAGAGAGAGAGAGAAGGTTCTGCCGGAAGGAAAGCACGTTGCGCGATCGTAAAGGATGATCATGAGGGAAAGGATAGTCAGTATTGTAGATAACAAAAAAGAAAAAAAAAAAAAAACACTCACTGGTGTAGATAATAAATGAACGTTGATGATGTAATATCCAAGTGAGTTCTGCGAGAAAAGTGTGTCTGCTGGAGTGACGTTAACCCATTCACTGCTCTTTTTTATTAGTTCGTCTTTCCTTAATCACTCACTACTCTGATACATATCTTCTCGTCCTGCACTCACCTCCAAATGTTATACTGGCAAGAAATTTCGAACTCTGTCCATTTCCATCACTTTCTTTGCTGGCAGACGCGTGTAAGAGAGAAAAAATAAATACATTGCTTTACTGCTTTTAGTGCTGTGAATTATTGCATATCGCAGTGAAAAAAAAACTAAATAAATAACAGAGACCCTGACGAGAGGAATAAAAGGTTGATGTCGAAGTAAATTAAATGGTATGCAAAGGAAAAAGAGAGCGTCGAGCGGCGGAAATGACGAAAAGGCGGAGTCCATATTACGAAACACTATTTCTTTCATCATGACTATTTTCAAAGGTCACAAGAGGTGATTAGTCGACATCCCATTTGCGTTTTCTTCCTTTAAATGATGC
Organism: Scylla paramamosain; assembly: GCF_035594125.1. Classification (NCBI taxonomy): domain Eukaryota; kingdom Metazoa; phylum Arthropoda; class Malacostraca; order Decapoda; family Portunidae; genus Scylla; species Scylla paramamosain. Next base: position 22,394,449 of record NC_087160.1, read on the forward strand.
GGTGGAATCCTTGTTAAATTATCACCTGAGTCACTACAGCATATTGAAAGTACGCAAAATCAGATAGTGAAATATTTGAGAATAGGGACTCAAAATCTTGGTATAAGTTTATCCCGAGAGGAAGAGGAAGAGGAAAAAGAGGAGGAGGAGGAGGAGGAAGAGGAAGAAGAGGAGGAGGAGGAGGAGGAGGAAGAGGAAGAACAGGAGGAGGAAGAGGAAGAACAGGAGGAGGAGGAAGAAAAAGAGGAAGAGGATAGATACGAGCATACAAGATCATTTGTATACGCTCCAGGAAGAAGAGGTTTATTCTTTACACGAATACAGGGCAGTGTATTAAAGGGAAGGGAAAGACAGAGTAGTGAGAGGACATGTATAATGATAACACTTATGGAGACAAGGACGAGACGACACACTTAACCGGGAACACTTTACGACGACGTTGCAAGACATAAATGATTACAAGTGGATGAATAAAGATAAAAAAAAAAAAAATCTTTAGTCTCATTTATTACGGCTTCCTTTCCATCCATACCCTTCTCCTTCTTCTCTTTCTCTTCCTCCTCGTTTCTCGCCCTCCCATCCTCCACGTCCCCTCCCGCGCCCTGCACCATCGAGCTGCAGTGTGACGTCACGCGCACACCACCATCAGGTCACGTCATGAGATACTCACTTCTCGCTTTGTCTCTCCTCGCTGCCTGCCTCGACCTCTCCCCTGAGGCTGTCATGGCGAGTATAAAGACGTAATAATTGTAAATGTAAAAGAAAAATAACGATGTGGTAACTTTACGAAGCAAAAGAAGATAGACGAAACAAGAAGACAGATAAATGAAGGAAAATAAAAAAAGATACACTAAGAAAGAGAAAGGAACAAAATATAAACATCAGTAAAAGATACACCTTTTCTGTTGTGAGTGTGCAGCTTCTCGGTCACGACAATGATATGACATGTACTGGTGCTCCTAGAAATCCGTTCGAGCAGCGCCAATAGTGGAAGTGCAACCGTATTTCACTGACACGTAAGGCGAGGTGGCGCCCGCTGGTCTCGGTTAAGTAAATTCGGGAACGTAACTTTCACTATTTTATTTTTTTTATTTTTTTTATTTCTTAATATAGACTTAGTTTCTGGGTCGTATAATCTTATGGCAGAATTGCTTTGTATCTAGCGTGATGTGAGTACCGTCTGTTGTGAATGTAGAGAGTAAACACAGCATAGGAAGAATGTTTCCGTCCTTTTTCCAGAATGTGCGGGTCAACTCACGGTGAGGGGGGGCCGTGAATCAAAATATGTCTTCAGGGATTTCCTTGTCTTCCCTCGAAAACTAAACAGAACATAATGGAAAGGAACGGAAAGCAGGTTTTGAGAACAAGAATGAGTCCGGCTTAAAATCAGTTGCAGGACTCAGACCCGAGAACTGATGAAAGAAAACGTGGAGAAGTGAGGGAGGCTAATGCAAACCTGTATGAGTAACACCAACAAACTTTTTACTGTCTGGCTGAGAAACACAAGTAATGGTAGTGGCGCCACAGTCTTCCTTTTGCTTATGGCGCCATTCTATCTTCCCTTGGTTTGTGCGCCACTCTCATCCCTTTGCTTGTGGCGCCACTCTCTCCTTCCCTTTGCTTGTGGCGCCACTCTCTTTCCCTTTGCTTGTGGCGCCACTCTCTTTCCCTTTGCTTGTGGCGCCACTCTCTCCTTCCCTTTGTTTGTAGCGCCATTCTCTTTCTTTTGTTTGTGGCGCAACTCTCTCCTCCCTTTGCTTGTAGCGCTATTCTCTCTTTCCATTGTTTGTGGCGCCACTCTTCTTTTTCCTTTTCCTTGTGGCGCCACTCTTTTCCTTTTGTTTGTGGCGCCACTATCACCTACCCTTCCGAGTAGATAGAGTCACGTAATTCCTTACTTAGATAAACAGACAGTCCTTGCTAAGTAGAAGAGCACAGACGTCACTTCCTCTGCCTTCCTCTGACGATAAAAAAAAATGAGGGTACTGTATTTTTCGAAGAAACGCGCGTACTCGTAAAAATACACTGTACTCGTAAAATACACACACACGCTACATGCATTACGTTAACACTGAAACAATAAACTATGGAAGCGTTACATTAAACACACTTCGTACTCTATATTTCTCTGATGGTAAAAAAAAAAAAAAAAAAAAAACGGAGCATAATTGTAATCGAACAAAAGAGTCAGTACATGATTTAAGCACATACACATTACATGCCAAAATTTCACATCAACGCTGGGCCAATAAATTATAGAAGCGCTACGAAATCAAAGCGTTATATCAAACACGAACATTAACTTTGTCCTATTATTGCCACAGTCACCACCATCACACGTACATACACACTCGCACGTGGCAAATAGTAAATGCAGCCAATATCTGCTGGCCAATTTGCGTGGAATCAATAATACTGAAATTAATGAACATAGGGAGAAATTACCAGAGGGGGCAGAATGGGACGCAATATATTTTTCGACTATTACCTAACATGAAAAAAAAAAAATGTGAAACTGAATGCTGAAATTTTCTATATATCGTTGTTTTTTTTTCATCAGAGAGAGAGAGAGAGAGAGAGAGAGAGAGAGAGAGAGAGAGAGAGAGAGAGAGAGAGAGAGATACGACCGCCTACTCAGAATGTAAATAAGCATATGCAAGCAAACAGGTATATACAGAGAAAATACATTACGTTCAGGACACCCACGTCACGCCTGCCAAAAAGACCCGCCTGGAAAAGGGAGGAACTGGAAAGTCAGATTATGTAAAAATGCAAATATTTCACCATTTTCAAGCACACGGGAAAGGTGCAGTGCGAAGAAATAAGCTGGCGATACTGGAAGAGCCGCCAAAGTGATGAAGCCGGCAGCTTGTGGATTCTGAGCTGGAGAACGACGAATATATGATGTTCTCTTCGGTTCTCAGTGGAATCAACTGCCTCATTTAGGTTAGTGCTGGTCTTTTGCTGCGGCCTTATTTTCCTTGTAGGCTACCTGGTGCATTGCTGTCCCGTTTTACTTCTTACGTTCTCTTCTGTAATGTTTCTGGTGGTTATCAGGGGGATCGTCAACGGGTGTAGCAATGCGTGGCAGCAGGAAAGTGAATTGACATGGGGAAGGTGTTTGAGGTGACTGTATTTATAATATTACTACTAGACAATGTTTTGCATAGGCACCTGTTATTTTATATACACTTAACTTTTGTACTACAGTCTCTGGCACATTTTCGCAGTGTAGAAATATGTGTAGTAATACATAGCAATAAGAAAGTGAAGCAATTTAGAAAAGGTGTTTTAAGATATCACTTCCAACGTTTTCGCTCCCAGATACTTTCCTGGTACGTATAACTTTTGAGGCAATTTCTTTTGCGGCATTGTTTCTTCTATCCGGCAGTGGAAGGAGAGGGAGGACTAAGAAGGTTTATGGATGCAATGGAAGAAGACGTGCTTGTAATGAGTATGACGGAGGACAGCGCAGAAGACTAAGGGTGTCGAAGATGAAACGATGCGGCGACAAATAGTGGGAGAATCAGAAACTCTATCAAATATCTAAGCATCCTAGAAAAGATAAAATCAACCTTCTTTTTTATTATGTTTTCTTCGTGTGTTCTTGTAGACTGTCTCCTGCAGGGCTGTGAATGTTAGCAGAGGGTGACCATGGCGATGAAAAGGTTAAAGGTCATAAACGTGAGGAAAATATTACGCGCTTCGGGGCGAGTCTGTGTGAATGAGTCAGTTGTTTGGTTGTCATTCCAGGATGGCTGAGGCTGAAGGTAAAACAAAAGGTGGAAGTTTTATTTATTGTTCTATATTTTTATTTATTTGTATATTTCTTTGTTTCAAGGAGAAATCAGATTTATTATTTATTTCAATTCATTTATTTCATCTATTTTCTTTTTTTTTTTTGTGTCAAGGAGAACACTGACCAAGGGCAGAAAAGAGGAAAAGAGGTCTGATTCGCTCGCCACTCCACAAGAAAAGGTTAAAGAAGAGAGAGAGAGAGAGAGAGAGAGAGAGAGAGAGAGAGAGAGAGAGAGAGAGAGAGAGAGAGAGAGAGAGAGAGAGAGAGAGAAATGTGTGTGAGTTCAGTAGCAGTTATTGTAGGATTTGTTTCACTAAGAAGGATGACAAATGATCCACTTCCATTGCCATATTTATCTACTTATTTATTTATTTTTATTTTTTAGCAGGGCACGATTCACAAACCCAAACCAAGGTAGTGGTGGTGGTGGTGGTGGTGGTGGTGGTGGTGCCTTTTTAGAAAATGTATTCATCATAGATTTAAGTATTTCCAAGAAGCATTGGGAATATGTTTGGGAATAAGTTCCTGAAAAGCATAAACACACACACACACACACACACACACACACACACAGACAGACACACCCTACCCCTTCCCCCAACGTACATCCACTGCCTGAATATCACTTAGAATGCAGAATGGCAAATAATGACAAGAAATACCTTCCCAGCGACAACACGGTATTGGGTTTATTCGCCTCAGGATCGAGATGAAAAGTTAAAAGTTTTCAAGGAGTAGTATAAAAACAGCCACCAAGTTTTCGGAAATGTTGTCCAGTGTATAGCTACGAAGAAAACAAACTTTCGGATCCCTTAAGTGGTTTACTAAGTTTGCCGAATGGTGGGCGGTTGTGTCGGGGGCCTATTGGTGGTGGTGGCTGTGGTCGTTGTGGCTGTAGCTGACTGTGCCGACCCTTGAGGAGAGTAACATGGTAGGGAATAAATAGTACAGGTTATTCATCAGTCGGTCTTTCAAAAACCACTTAATAAAGATCAACTAACCCTTTGCAGTCTCCTAATTTCTTTTCTTTTTATCTTCTTTTATTTATGTTTACACGGCACCGAAGAAAACACAGAAGTGGGACTGAGAATATATAAAAAGTTTGCTAAGTGGTGGTGGTGGTGGTGGTGGTGGTTATGGCCGTGGTAGACTGCGGCGGTTCTTGAGGAGTGAAATATGGTTGAAAATACTAGAAGTCAGTTTTCATGGTCAGTCTTTCAGGAGCTGCCTAGATCAACTGGCCTTTTGCAGTATTGTAATTTTTCTTCTCCTTTTCTTTTCCTTATGTTTAGTCAGTACAGAAGGAAACACAGAAGTGGAAATGAAAAATAAACAAGAGGGTGGAAGGAAAACTGAGCACAATCATCAGAAGAGGAAGAAGTAGCTGTGGGTGTTGTCTTTCGATGCACTGTTTCATGAATAATTTTTACTGATAACGTAAGAGTGGAAGAACAGGATAAGGAAGACAGAGAAATAGATGGAGGGATGAGGTAAAAAGATTTGCCTGGGGCGGCCTGGAATAGAGAGGCAGACGACAAAAAAAAAAAAGAGTAAAGCTCAAAGAGGCTTAATGTCCAGGATTATAAAGTCTATTGGCAGTGGTGACGATAGTGATGATATTTATCTAACACGTCACTTTTTTCTTAATCCAGGCCATCCCGAGGCGACAGGAGAACCACCAGGAGAGAATGAAAATGAAGCGGGCGGCGAGGTGAGGGCGTGACGTTGTGGCGGTGTGGCGTGTTGATGGCAGAGTGGAGGCAGCATGGTGCGGGTGGCGAGGCTGCGGCTCTCCTTCCTGTGGCTGGTGGGGGCGGGGCTCTTCCTGGCGGCTGGGCGAGGCGTGTGGTCTTCCCTGGTTGCTACCCTCGACAACTACCTCAGCCAGCACGTCAGTTATGGCTTCCAGGAGGACATGCCGGTGGGTCTGTCCATCACCACCAAACGTGAGGTGTCCACCGTGCCTCTCAAGTCGATGGGCAAGTCGTCAGGTGAGAGAGGTCCTCAGCAGGGCGGCAAGGGCGATAAGATTGTACTGTTCTGGACATCGTGGTTCGGCAAGTCGTGGTGGGTGCGGCTGGGCGGCGGCATGGACCTGGGGGCGGCGCAGTGTCCGGAGACTCGATGTGTGTTCACCCATGACCGCTCCACGCAGCACGAGGCCGCCGCGGTGCTCTTCCAGGTGAGGCCACGCCACTGAGCGATCTTCTTGTTTTTATTATTTTTTTTTTCTCATTCCTTTTTCTCTGTTGTCCCTGCACCACACACAGACCAGTCACGGATGCAAGGTAAATATCGAGCCACACATGCCTCGTTTTTTCTTGATTCCTCCTCCTCATCCTGCTCCTCCTGGCCTTTGTTCGCGACTTTACCTTTTAACTGTGATATGCAACAATTCACACAATTAAAAGCAATGCATGGAATATTTACAAGGATGTACAAGCAAGAAAGGGATAAAAGAATAGATTTTGCAATTTCTAGCTTGCACAATGTTTGGAGGTGGCTATAAAACAAGAAAAGATGTCTTAGAGTGGCTAGTAATTGAGATAAGGTGTCTCAAGTTGCAGTGAAAGGGTTATTATTGATATCATGATTAGGTTTCCACTCAATTACAATGACTCCGTTTGTCTCACGGATTGTTAATCACTTTTGGCTTTCAAGGAATATTCTCAAAGGCAATAGAGATGATTGGTCTGGTTCTTGTGGTGTTTTCTTCACATTGATGGTACAAGGTAATTGTTAAACTATCACTAGAATCATGAGAACATCCTTGAATAGCCCAGTAGCCTCCTCCACTAAGTACAGTTAGAATGAAGTGACACGTAGAAATGGTTTAGAATGAGAATCTCTGTGACAGTCATTGGATACTTGAAATATTTCACATTTTTTGTTTTATAATAATTTCGAGCGACGTTTTCTTGTTTCCTAGTAATATTTTCGAGTACTATTGGTCGCTAAGCATTCGCCATCTCTCTCTCTCTCTCTCTCTCTCTCTCTCTCTCTCTCTCTCTCTCTCTCTCTCTCTCTCTCTCTCTCTCTCTCTCTCTCATAGTCTCAGGGCGTTGATGTGCAAGACTTCCCCCGTGGGCGCGAGTGGTGGCAGCGGTGGGTGTGGGTCCACGTGGAGGCACCGCCCGCTTCTGCCGCCGCCTACCGCAAGCTTCACGACCGCTCCCTGGTGAGGACTGACGCAGGAGGAGGAGGAGGAGGAGGAGGAGGAGGAGGAGGAGGAGGAGGAGGAGGAGGAGGAGGAGGAGGAAGAGGAGGAGAAGGAAGAGGAGGAGGAGGAGGAGGAGGAGGAGGAGGAAGAGGACGAAAAACTAGACCACTTTCAGAGTAAATACGAAACGTAAGAATAATATGATGTAATATGTAATAATAGAATACCATGAAATAACATTGCAGAATATACAATATAATACTCAAATATACACGTCTTCCTCCATCTCTTCCTCCTCCTCTTCCTCTTCTTATTCCCTTCCCATGTTTTTTATTAAATTTTTCCCCATTCACGTTCCCCTGGTTTCCCTGCGCCACACACGGATCAGTCACGGCTGCAAGGCAGACATCGACCCACACATTGTTCTTTTTTCCTTGATTTTTCTCTTTAACTGCGCATCTCCTTACTCCTGCCTTCTTCTCCTCCTCATTCTGCTCCTGGACTTTGTTATCATCGTCCTCGTCCTTCCCCATCACCTTCTTATGCTTATCTTTGTCTTCTTCATCTTTCTTACTGTCCTCGACCCGTTCTCTCTTTCTCGTCGTTGTCCTGATCATCGTCGTCTTCTTTGTACTCGACGACCAAACACTCTTGTTCGTCTGCGTTCTCTTTCTTGTCGTCTCCATCCTCCAACTTTATTTCCCTCTCTACCTACGTCTATTCTTCCTCCTTTTCCACGTCCTTGTGGTCCTCTTCGATTGGTCTTACAGCGCCTCTTGCTGCTGCTGCTGCTGCTGCTGCTGCTGCTGCTGCTGCTGTTGCTGCCGCCGCTGCCGCAGCCTCCGCCGCTGCTGCAACCGCCGCCGCCGGCGCTGCTGTTGTGTTGCTAAGGCTGGTGCTATTGCTGCAGGTGCTCCTCTTTCTCTTCTTCCTCCCCCATTTCCTACTCCTCTTCTTCCTCCTCCATTTCCTACTCCTCTTCCTTCCCCTCTTCGTTATTGCTCTCTTTCTCCTTTTCTTGGCAGGTCTAACTCAGTCCCGATGTGCCAGGAAAGACGTTGAATAGTTAGGGGAGACTGACGTGCCACAAAATAAATCCTCTTAAAAGTTACCACATTTTACGCAGACTAAAGCTTGTCAAACTTTTACACCGCAAGGGAGTGATTCACGAAGCAGCGCGTCGCCGGTGTCTTGTGTGCGTGTGGCGGGGAAGTTTGCTGTATAACCGATCTGAAGACACGTGTCATTCGTTTTAATGTTGAGTGACTGACAGTGACTAATGTGCTGTTCCCGCTCATGTAAACAAAGTCAAATGGGACTATTTTTGGATTATGTCTGTAGTAATCTTTCTATGACTAATGTAGTAGTTTTGTAGGGGTAAGACCAACGATAGGAAGGAAATCTCATCCCTTCTACTTGTCCTCTGAATAGTTGCAGCATCGCCCCGCTTCTTTCAGACAATAACTAGGCGCGGGAGGGAGGTTAGGGGCGTGCAGGTTCACCTCGCCTTAGTTTCATACAAGTAACGAGGATATGATTAGGTTTAAGTGCAGAATAAAAATGTTGATTTCCTCGTTAGACTCCAAAAGTAAAGAAAAAAGCATTCTCTTACTGAATATTCTATGCCGCATCGCCTCCTCCTCATTATCTCAGAAGTTTCCTTGTGCTAGAATTTCGCTTCGTTTCATCGCCTCGTCAATGCTCTTCGCAGGATGCTTCACGTTGCCCATGTCTTCCTCATATAGATCTTTTGTTGTCCCATGTCATTATCCTTTTTTTTCTTTTTTCCTACAAAACACACGTAACACAGCCAATAATCCTGCCACTCATCTTTTAAAACTCACATCAGAACTGAGTCATGCCTTTCTCATCACACTCCTCCTCTGATGTCCACCAACACTTCTGCAGCTTATCGGATTTCCCCGTCAGTTTGTGCCGTATTTGATGCTCGTTTGTCCCCAGATTGAGATGAAGAGAAGCACTGAGAGGAGGAGCCAAGACGACAGACTGGACTTAGCTGCACTGTGCTTGGCTGGGCTGGGCTGTGCTGGCTCCTGCTCTCCTCTACCTCCTCATGCTGCTCTCCTTGGCTGCTCTGAGGCTTTTATGCTTTTTCCTTAATTCATAAGATTATTGGCACGAGCTGCTCATGACCAGTCGCCACAGCTTCCTGGAGGACGCCACCAGCACTACTTGAACTGGCCAGCCACTTCCCAGTCCCATTTTAATAGCATTTAGGTAGGGAGTTGACTTGGTGTGTGTGTGTGTGTGTGTGTGTGTGTGTGTGTGTGTGTGTGTGTGTTCCATTTTCCCCCGGATATTTGTGTCCATTAGTGCAAATTTTTCTTTCCTTCACTGTCTTTTTTCCTCTTTTCCAGGCTTCTCTTGCGTTTTCCCTCTCTTTTTCTTCTTTACTTCCATCTCGTTTTCCTCATATTTCTTCTTTTTTTCTCTGACATCTTTGTAAGTTCTTTTTTTTTCTTTTTCTTCTTTTTCCGGCTTTCTTTTTACCCTAACTTCTTTTTTATTTAATTTTTTTTCTTTTTTTCGTTACTTCCATCTCGCTTTCCTCCTCCGTTCTTATGAAATCCACTTGAGCTGGACGCCGCCTTTCTTCAGCCTCCTTTGATGTTTTTATTACTTTAGTTGGTCTTTCCCTGCCACAATTCGCCGTCCAACATTTACTCGTACATACATTTTTTCCTTCCGTAATCTCATTTTTGCTCCACCCTTTCATCTCTTTGAATTTTCTACGTCACATACCAGCGCACGCCTGACCATCACCCAATACCACAGCGATCACCAGTGTCTTGTATAATTCCGTAACTCCTTCAGCACCACGCTTACTTTTGCCTCACTGTTTGTTTATATCTGAGTACACACTTTTTACTATGGCCAGTATTCTCAAACGCTTCATTTTCTCATAAGGGCAGTTTTCAGAGGCTGGAAAGGGGATTTATAGGGTTTTCATGAATGTTCTTTTTTTTTTTTTTATTGATGATGCAGTCTTGTTAAACTATCATTAGAATGGTAGATGGTGAAGGGAACGCGGGAAATTAGTCAGACATAAAGTATTCGCTCCTCAGCAAGTGTTCCCTTCACCACTATCTCCAGTTTGTCACAGTGTCCTCACATAAGACTAGGATCATAAAAGAACATCCCTGAAGGTCCTCACAACTTCCCCTAGTGCCTGCTGGAAGAAGTCGAGACAAAGACGACAGGACATTTTGAGAATGCTGTCCTATTTTTGCAGTTCCTTTTAATACTCATTCAATTACGCACAGTACCAAACATATTACATAACAAGAATGCTAACAAGTCAGTCCACAACTTAAACTACAAACAGTCCTGGGTAAAAACAGATTAAAAAAACATACTGAAAACTGAAAGGAAATCTTACCTGCAGGAGGAAGCCGCCCCTCGGAACCTAAGCAGTCTCTTCAACTGGACCATGACTTACCATCCCGCGTCAGATGTCCTGGAGCCTTACGGGGCCCTGCTGCCACTGCCTGACCGAGGAGAAGGACGCTCCACAACCAGTCCTGCTACCTCCACCTCCACCTCAGCAGGCTCCACAGTCCCTCCACCACATAACAATCTTTCCTCACCTCTTCGCCCCACCTTCCTCAACTCCTCCAGCTCCCCTTACGTGGCCTACCTCTCCGCTCTTCGCCTGGGAAAAACTCTGCCTCGCTTGCTTCCCCTTGGCTGGTCCCACTATGTCGACAGGGAAGTAGGTACGTGTGTACGTGTATGTGTATGTTTGTAGAAAAATATAAACATATGTATCCTTTTGTTCGTGGGCGTATGTACCCAAAGCGATACTCCCCTGCTACAAAATGCTGCTAATTGTTTCCTAATGGCTCAGTGCCCAAGGGGAGGGAGAGGCGGGGGAAGGTCAGAGTCCTCATTGCCGGGGAGCAAATAGTCACCCCTCGCCACCCGGAGCTAATCTATACGCAAATGTAGGCTTCTCTCTCAGTGCAGGAAGCCTCTGCGCTATCTGACTGGCGAATTCCTTTTTTAGCCAGAGCGGCGGTCCCAGGTGGCTGGGATACACTCGGGCTTGAAATTATGCTCGTCCCATTTTCACGTTCCCTCACCGCTGCATGGTAGAGATGTGCGGCAAAGGCTCCTGCTCGCCGCCCACTCGCATCTGAGTGCAGGGCGAGTGGTGATGCACGGCTCGCACTGCTCCATTGGCCCACTGAAGGATGAAAGGACATTTTTCTATCTTTTATTTATTTATTTTTTTTATTTATTTATTTATTTTCTAGAAACTGGGTTGTGTATATTTCAGTTGTTTATTTGCGTGATTTCCATGAGCCTCTTAATCTAGTGGATGGCTTGCCTTGTTATCTATGGCGCCTCACACGCGGAGTCCGCGTCGTGGCAGCGGTGCACAGCCCACCCGGCTTGTTAGACTGAAGGTTGAAACGTGAAGACAGGACGCTGATGAAGCAATGAGGTACTGAAACTTTTTAAAAGACGGGGAGATAAGAGCAAAGAAGATAACAACGTGGAGTCTAACACCTTGCAGTTTCAGTAACTCTGCAAAGAAAAGCGTAGGAAAGAGGTGTGCGTGAAACACACACACACACACACACACACACACACACACACACAAATGACGGCTAAGTGTATTAATGTGGATTATTCCCAGCAGACCAGTCGGGGGATTCCTGGGAAGCCTTCCTGGAGCGGCCTCGTCTGGTGGCGTGGATGTCCTCCCACTGCCACACCATCTCCCGCCGCGAGGACTACGTGAGGCGCCTCCAACTGCACGTTCCTGTGGACATCTACGGCGCGTGTGGCCCCCTGAGGTGACTGTCTTCTTTACGAAACACAGGAATGTTTCTATATTTCTGATGAGACGAATATTTTCCAAGGTGTATCAGAAGTATTGGGAGGAAAGTCTTGTGTAGCAAAACTCAAGGAATTCGCTTTGGATATATTATGCTTAGATTTACTTCCTCTTGTTTCTAATGCACAGAATTTTATTTATGACCCCTGCATATGGTTCCTGGCTCCTTGATACACGGCCAGGTGCAGCAGGAGGGAGGAGCACCGTGGTGATAGGTGTTGGCGGCAGGTGCTTGGACCCAAATACCTCTTCTACTTGGCCTTCGAGAACGCCCTGTGTGACGCTTATGTGACGGAAAAGCTGTGGAGGCCGCTAGTGCACGGCCTGGTGCCCGTAGTGCTGGGGGGCGCCAACTACACGGCCATCCTGCCACCCAACTCCTACATCGACGCCGTCAGCCTCACGCCACGCCAGCTGGGCCATTTTTTGCGCCGCCTTCAGAAGACGCCTCAAGAATATGCTGAATACCATTTGTGGCGGGCTTTTTGGAAGCCGACGCTGAGACCGCCCCTGTGTGAGCTGTGCCTCAGACTGCATGGCAAGGTGAAGGGGACCACTCAGCGGGACCTGGCGACTTGGTGGCGGGCGGCGAGCCAGTGCCGCGCTCCGGTCTGGACCTGGGCGTGAAAATCTTGCCTTCACTCTCCCTCCCTCGCTTAGTACTGCTGTTCTGTGCCTCCGACAAGATGCAACATTTCCTCGTACAGGCGCGGCAACAAAAGTTGCTTGCACGTATATTTTGAAGACTTCTTTTTTACCATTGCATTGAGAGATATTTTAGTGAATAAATGTATCACATTTGATGTATGAAAGGGCACTGGAGATGAAATCCTCAGTGTATGACAAGCGGTGATCACTGACTGGCTCAGCGACACAGCCCTGCCTCTTCACCTTACCTCACCTCACCTCAACCCGCTTGCAGCACAAGGAAATAAGGAACGTTGTTAGGTGACCATTGTATATCCTTCCCCTCCTCCTCCTCCCCCTCCTCCTCCTCCTCCCCCTCCTCCTCCTCTTCATGTTTGACGCCTTGTCCTGGGAAGCGTCCTGCAAGAGAAAGTCATGGCAGGAACCCTTTCATGAATTTAATTCTTTTTATCCCGCTTTCTTGCAAATTGTTACGTTTAGATATACTCAGACTTTTCCATTCTTGTTTCATTCATTAAGAAAATTAGAATTCTCTGGTTCACGTGTATTCTTAACCTTATTCATATATATATATATATATATATATATATATATATATATATATATATATATATATATATATATATATATATATATATATATATATATATATATATATATATATATATATATATATATATATATAATTTTTTTTTTTTTTTTTTTTTTTTTTTTTTTTTCAGAGAACCATCTCAGACAACCCTCCAGTCTGACAGACGATGTAATGATCTCACACAAACTGTTTATTGTCTTTTTTGCTGTTCTAAGGTTTCAGATTATCTTGACCACTCGTTATGTTCAGTGCGTTGGGGCCGCACTGGTCCATTCATAGAAACACTGAGAAAGTGATTTATAGGTGAGACAATCATTAGCTATGAGAGGCCTTATTTGGATTGGGGTATTCAGCTCATAACAGGGAGAACTGGACAAACCGTAGATTTCTGGGCCATAGCTATCGTCAGGTTCCAAGATTATTTTAAGTTTTTCGTAGTTCGTATTCCCGTTTAGCGTTGACAATGAAAGGTCAAAACGAGCAGTGGTAATGATATGAACGCATCCTAGTTAGGCAGTGATGCCTAACTGGCATCACTGCGGCTACTGGCTCACTGCGGCGATGCTTCTCTTATTTCTTTTGCCTCAAGGCCTGCCTATCCAAATATCTGTCCCTGTCCTTACTTACGGACTTGAAATACTCGGGCAGTTAGAAAGGTTTTTGAGAGTAGCCATTTCCATTTGTAATGTCCGTCCTCCTCTAGATGTAAACAAACATTATTTGGTGGTTACTGGCAACTCCGTACTCAAGAAACTAGTCTGCTGTAACCATATGGAGATAATGACGCTGTACGTAGATACTAATTTGACAATGAAAATGTTGGGAATATGAAAGTTACACTGTATGAATTCTAAAAGATACGAGGAAAGCAAATAATAAGAATGACACTGATGAAGAAAAACGAGTATGAGAGAGTGGCGCCGTTACTAATGCAAGATTCCCGAGTGAGAACATCATCAGTAGTGTTTACAGAAAGTCTTGTTCGTGTCTCTACGGCCAGTCTCCTCATTTCTCTTCAGCGTAGTTTACGTAAGCCACAGTTCTCCTCTCCATGTTTGTTAATGCAAGATTAATTTCTGGTGTACATAAGACAGTTACTTTTATGAAGATTGGTCTGTGTGGTATGAAGTGTTCCCATCAAATCACCCGCCTCCGCCTCCGTGTCCTGCTTCCCCCTCCTCCGGTGTCTTGTGAGAATATTTTACGTATCTGTCTCCTTTAGTCTCGGCACTCCGGACTCGCGGGGTCTTGATAGGGGCCCACGTTGTCTTAAAGTTGTGCTGCTTACCCTCTGACCCTTCTCCGTCTGGGAAAATCTCCTTATTTACAAAAAGGAAAACTTCTGCCGATCTTATCAGGGATTCTCTCTCAAAAAAAAAAAAAAAAAAAAAAATCTTCACGTCATCACCATATTGCCTTGACTGATATATGCATCGCGTGTCGGCTTTCAGCGCTGTATATTTTGATTCCGATCCTCACTAGTTCTGCTGCGTGGAAATAAAAATCTGTGGATCTGTGTTTGTAATATGACAACGACAACGCGCCTTTGTTCCACGCCTCAGTCACTGTTCCGCCAATCCATCAGCGAACATCCAGGTTTTCCTTTTTATGCATGACACACTGCTCTTATTTTGTAACCGACATCATAGTGGCTGTAGAGTAAGCCTTATTCTAAAGAGTTTTCCTTATCCTTCAAGACACTTTACGATGTCATTTTAAATTTGCTTTTGGACTGTCTTAAGGGACTGGCACCCACAGTGAACTTACGTTTTTCAGTTGCATCCCTTAGCTAAATTTCTTTTACATAAAACGGTTAATCTTACTAACAACTCCGAGTCACGTATAACAATGAAGCTTACATATAATGCAGGACACACTGCGGCCTTGCTGTAAATGTATAAATCTTTTGGGCACGAGTCTTATATGGCTGTAATAGCTCCGAGAACGTGCGGCGTCTTTGAGTTTCCTTAAGTCCAGCGAGTTCTGCATCACTCCATCAACTGAGCCTAAACTGCGATCGTTCGTGTGTTTGTTTACAGGCATAAAGTGGAATAAATAGATAAGTAAATAAATAAGTAAGTATACAAATAAATTAGTAAAGGAGTAGGTATGCTTCCTTTCCGCTATAAGCTGTCAGTATGAGCACAATCTAGGTTTACACTCGAGTCTCCACCTTACTCTTCCTCAAATGCGAATTACACTGTGCTCTGGCCCGCCGCCGCCACTCGCTGCGTAAATCAAACCAGACAATGAGCTCATAATGCGACGCTTGAATGAACCTCTTGATGACGACAACTTGTGACCGAACTCAGCACAGCAGGGAGAGACGCAGGTGTGGCGGAGGGCAGGACTGAAACTGCCAATGTGTGTGTGTGTGTGTGTGTGGTGGAGACAATGGAGAGAGAGAGAGAGAGAGAGAGAGAGAGAGAGAGAGAGAGAGAGAGAGAGAGAGAGAGAGAGAGAGAGAGAGAGAGAGCGTTTGTGATATAGTACTGCATAACCAGATTCGTCTGCCCATCCTGTGAGAAAATAATAAAGGAAAAATCCTATAACAAAGGGTTAAATGAACCGAGGGTTGTATTCCTTGAAGTGTTGCATCAGTTGAGTTTTTTCACCCTTTCATTACTAAAAAAATTTTCAATCCCACAATCACTTACAACGTTCTGTTCACTACAGTCCCTCAAATACTTCCTTAGCTTGGAGAAAGACGAAAGTAACCTCCTATTCTTTCTGTAGCGTCTATCCAAACAATTCTTTTTAGTGCTGAAAGTTAACAAAAGACTATAGCAGCAGAAGGGAAGAAAGAGGCTGTGAAACGCTGGGTCTGGAATGTGTATAGATGGGAATGTGGAGGCTGGCGGTGGCGGTGGTGGTGGTGGTGGTAATGGCGGCGGCAGTGGTGGAAGAAGGTAGGGCGTGTGGGTGTTGATAAGGAGAAACGGCATAGAGGAAAGGAAACTGCCTCCAGCCTTTCCTGTTCTCATCGTTCACCTCTCGACGAACACGAAATAGCTTCTCGTGCGAAGAATGGTCCTCTTAATTGATGCCATAAAGATAGAAAGCGGGAGGAGAGGAGAGGAGAGAGGCGCGTCTTCGTACCATATTCTGAAACACTTCTGCGCCGCACCACGACCTTCTTTTAAATGAAGCTGCACGGGTTTTTAAGGGTGTTTTTTTTTTTTTTTATGGTTCTAGGGACAGATTAGCTAAATTTTCTCATTATTAACAGGATAAACACTATAGAAAACCCGGCTAGTCATCTCTGTAGCCGTTCAGAATACTCTTAGTGGTGAGAGCAGTTCGTTTCTGAATACGGGCCTTACTTTGAGTCCGAGGCGAGAAATGAGAGAAACAGCGAAGGTGAAAGATCACCTACACTACGCCAGCTTTCCGTTATATAAGGAGCTTCTTAAAAATGGCTGGAAGAAATGTGTTTATACTTTCTTTTTTTTTTTTTTTTCTTATGGTTGACTTGTACGAATGCGTTTCCTTATCGGATATTTCCATTTGTTTCAGGCTGACAGGTGGGAATAGGTAGCTAGATAGGTACTCGTATATAAGTTTGATACAGGGGCTGCCACGTGTAGGCCTGGTACCTGGTTGCTTCTTGCAGTTTCCCTTATTTCCTTATGTTCCTCAGCTGTTCTAAGATGTGTATTCTCTCTCTCTCTCTCTCTCTCTCTCTCTCTCTCTCTCTCTCTCTCTCTCTCTCTCTCTCTCTCTCTCTCTCTCTCTCTCTCTCCCTCTCTCTCTCTCTCTCAATACCTAGGTCATGTTGGTTCAAGTTTTTATCCCCCCGCCTGAGTTACTTGGGGACGAAGTCATTAGGATGGTAATCAGGTGGTCGTTCGCCTAACTAATGACTCTAACGCAGCTAGGAGTCTTCGCGCTGAGTCTCCCCGCCTCGAGGCTCAGCTGACGCGTCCTGCCAACTGCTGCGAGGTGACTGGGGGACTTGCCAAGGTTCCTTTAGTGGCGTAGTGTTCTTGGTGTTTCTCCAATACTAACGAATCTTGCCAGTACCAAATCTATTGTAGCATTATCTATCTACCTGTGTCTGTCATATTACCTATCTACCAGTCTATCCATCGTATTAGCAACCTACCTATCACTTTATCTACCTGATTACCTTTCTACCTATTTTATTAGCAAGCTGCCCATCAGTTTGTCTGCCTACCTGTATCTATCTTATTACTCATCTACTTGTCTATTCATCTCACTAGCAGCCTACCTATCAATCTATCTATCTACCTATTCATTATCTAACTTTCAAACAATTCAATCAGGTCTCAGAACAATTTATCTAAAAGTTTATCGCCAAGGAATATAGATCAAATGAACCTTGCTATTACCAAATCTCTCAAAACATAATCTACCTTACCACTTAACAAGCCTTTCTTCCTGTCACATTTCTGCTGCATGCAAAGATCATAGACAGTATGGTCGTGCGTTAAGAGCTGAAGGGAACTTATCTTCTTATCAGTAGGAGCAGGGAAAGAGAAATTAACCCATTCAGTGGTCGACAGAAATTTCCCCATAAACATTTAAAATTTTAAGGCATATTTTCTTGTGCTACTGTCTCTTAAATAGTTTTGTATTATTGAAAGGACACATTTTTTTCCATTTTCCTCTTTTTTTGTGTCTGCTTGCAAATTATTATTATTTATTTTCTTTAACAGAGCCCTGAATGTTAACAAAAAGATGACCATAACAGTAAAAAAAAAATTAAGGGGGATTGTTTGGGCTGTATTTGCATGTATAACGTTTCCTATACCTCTAAACACACGCATTTAACATTGATTTTGCAGTCACAGGGAACGCCATACATGCAGGCACACACACACACACACGCACACACCAGATATCCTCCATTAAGCCCTCCTCCCCGCTGTTCCTAATGGTAAAAAGTAGCTCCCTTAAACTCTTCAAGCACGATCATATTGTCTCCGAACTTTGCGTGTCATAGAAATACAATTGAAAAAAAAAAAGTCTACGTTTTGATAGACTTGGTAATAACGAGGTTCATTTGTACTACGAGTGTATTCCACGGTGGTAAACTTAAGTGAAATTGTCATGCGCACTGATTGCATTGCTTGATAGACAGGTGTGAATAGGCAGATAGACTGACTGATAGGTGGATTGCTAATATGATAGATAATAGACAGGTAGGTAGGTAGTAAGATAGATACAGGTAAGATAGGTAAGAAGGTAGATAAATAAATAGATAGATAAATAGATAGTTAAATCGATAGAAAGAAAGGAAGATACATAAATCGATAGATAAACAGATGCTACAATTCCGTTTTCATTTGCAAATAGTTAATTCATTAGTTTCGTAATGAGATGCAGTCGCAAATTCTCTCTCTCTCTCTCTCTCTCTCTCTCTCTCTCTCTCTCTCTCTCTCTCTCTCTCTCTCTCTCTCTCTCTCTCTCTCTCTCTCTCTCTCTCTCTCTCTCATCTATTCCCCGCCGTTCAATTACAGAAGTAAATCCCAGAAGGAGCGAGCGAGAGAGAGAGAGAGAGAGAGAGAGAGAGAGAGAGAGAGAGAGAGAGAGAGAGAGAGGTAAAGTGGCATCCACGAAAGAGACACATGACACAAGCATACATCGCAAGTAAAAAAATATAATAACGCTGCCGTGTGAAAAGAGAAAACGAAAAGTGCCTGACAATAGAATGATAAAGAAGAAAGAGACACTTTTGCTTGGTATTTTCTCTCCCAAGCGATGAAATATAACCATGTTTCTTGATTAATTTAATATAATACTATAATAAAGCAGTCTCTTATTTCATTGTTACTCGTTATATCGTTAAAAAAAAAAAAATTCCAAGCATTCTAACCCTTTCACTCCCACAGTCGTCTTTTTTTTAACTCTGAGATCATTGTATTGAATATTTTGGATGGACGTAAAGAAAAGAAGAATGAGGCTATTTTTCACCCTTGCATAGGTACAGAAGTATGTATTTTTGAGAACAGTACGAAAAATAAGTCTTTTAAAAGTTATAAATTACTGTGGGAAGCATTGACAAGAATGGCATTGAAAAAAAAAATCATATTAATCCCTTTATTCTCTAGTAATGGTGCTTGTAAAGGTCATAAGAACAAGAACATGGGAAAAAATAAGGAAAGCGGAAAAAAAAAAACGTCAGCCTTTCATGTGACATTCCCTGAACCATATACTTTCCTATTTCCACCCGTCCTCCCCGTTCAGGTCGTGGGGGCTTTTTCACTTTGGCAGATTACGTTTAGCAGCCACCTCTTAAGTATTGTACTGGCCAGACATTGGGAAACCTATTCCTTTAATCCCTCTCTCTCTCTCTCTTGTTGGTGACTGAGAACAATACCTTTAGTGATGGGGATTGTTGTTTATTGCAGTGAGGGGATTATTAAGGCAGAATTATTAAGTCAGTTTGGAAGGAGTGTCAGATGCGAATTAATTATTATTTTCATTTATATGTTTGTTCTTCTTATTCAGGAAATAAAAGGTATGAGTTTTTTTTTTTCTTTTGTATCACAAAGTAAAAGGTTAAGTAAAAAAGAAGGAAAAATAAAAAAGAAGACATGTTCTCATTTACGTGCGTATTTATTTTTCCTTATTCACGAAATGAAAGCTATTATTATTTTTTTTTCATTTTATGTTAAAAGATAAAAAAAAAAACGCAAATGCATATTTATGACGTCCTTATATTCTTGCTGTCGCTTGCAGTCAAGCAGGCGATACACGAGCCGTCTATTAGTAAGTCTGCACCGCTTATGCATAAAACTTCACTCCAAAAAAATTTCTCCCCTTCGTATCGCGGGTCTCGCACGGGGACGCCTTAAGTTTTCACCAAGACCAACAAAGGCGAAAGAAAAATGACGCTAAGATACAATAATGATTCAAGTTATTACAACACAGCTTTGTTTGTTTCCTTATTAACATAAACTCAAATATTTCTTGTAAGGAAAAAACATATTCTGGCGTTTGTTCATGAGCTAATTCTTTCAAGGTAACGTGCACTGTTTCACAAGAAGAGTATCAAGACAACTCGGAAAATATATTGTTCTTTCTTACACGAGAACCTGAGAACATAAAGAAAGCTGCCAGAAGCCGTCAGGTCTGCATTCGTCAGTCCCCTGTATGAAACGTACCTATTTTCACCTATCATCCAGTATTCTTTCAAAGCTCCCTAATGGCTCGGCAGTAACACCTTGATTACTGAGTGCGTTCCATCCACCAGTAATCAGAATGTGGATTATTCTAGTTCTTGATGCTTTTAGGGAACTGCACTTTAAGAGAAACTTTTTATATGTCTCTTGTTACCCTTGGTTGTGATTGTTTAGGAGAAGCGGCTGGAGAACAGTTCACCGAGCCACTGATCTTGTTTTGGCGCGAAAATCAAACTCACTTAAGCGAAATTTGAGGAAGCGATGGAAATAAATGCGAGTAGATTATGTAAGTGAATTATGACTAGAAAGGCGCCTCGTGGGGATTGCTGAGTATGTGTGTGTATGTGTGGCAGAAGGAGGAGGAGGAAGGAGGGCATGTTAGTTTGTGTTGTGAGCTTGTTCAACTGTCAGTGTGAACTCTTGTGGTCGTGGTTGTGGTGATGGTGGGGGTGATTGTGGTGGTGGTGATAGTGTGACCCGTGTCCTCGCCCCTGTGCCCCCAGGATAGTGAATGATTAATTAATATTGTGTACAGTACATTAAAGATATTTAGATTTCCGGATAAAAACTAGCTTTTGACTTTTTATTTATTTTTATCTATTGTATTTATTTATTTTTTTTTTGTAATGCGAGCTAGATATTGTTTCAGAAATGATGGTGATAACTACGTATAGCACTGCACCTCGTCCCTTCTTCCCTTGTGTCTGTTGGTCTGTCTGTCTGCCTGTCTCTATTTTCCAGTCAATATACCTCTCTCTCTCTCTCTCTCTCTCTCTCTCTCTCTCTCTCTCTCTCTCTCTCTCTCTCTCTCTCTCTCTCTCTCTCTCTCTCTCTCTCTCTCTCTCTCTCTCTGTGTGTGTGTGTGTGTGTGTGTGTGTCTGCATGTATGTATATAAGTATGAACGTACCATTCTTTCAAAACCATTGCCATAAACGGTGAGGAGATCAGCAACATGTACCCAGCGTGTATGACCAAACTGTAGCATCACCACACCAATATACATCAGACCTGGCAAGTGCTAAGTCGCAGAGAGAGAGAGAGAGAGAGAGAGAGAGAGAGAGAGAGAGAGAGAGAGAGAGAGAGAGAGAGAGAGAGAGAGAGAGAGAGAGAGAGAGAGAATATAAGCGCCTGCCTGCTGAAAACTTCATTAGTACCCCACTCAACTCCTTCGTTTTCTGCCCACCCCCCCACTCTGCCATCCATTCCCCTTAGCCTTCCATCCTCCCCACTTTCCTCTCTTACCTCCCATCAACCACCCGCTCCGTCACTGGGCAGCGTGCCAGAGAGCAATACACGAATGACGTCACCGGTGTAACCTGTGACGTAAGCGTGGCGTCAGCACTGCGAGAGGCTCTGGGAATAGACCTGGATGTAAAAGTGTCAGATTTTCTTGAAAGTTGAATGTGGCATTGAATTAATGGGTTTGTGATGAAAACAGGGAGGGAAGAAAGGGAGGAAGAGTGTTTTATAGTACCAGGGGTAAAAGTAGAGAGGAAGAAAGAAATGGAAAGCGATATATTGAGTAGGGCAGGATGAAAGGAAGGAAGATACGAGGGAGGAAAGGAAGGAGCTATACACTAAGAAAAAAAAATAGAAAGGAAAGAATAAAAGTAGAGAGGAGGAAAGACATGGAAATTGATGTTGAGTCAGGATGAAAGGAGGGGAGAGAGGATGGAGGAAGGGAGAGAGTTAAAGAAGGAAGTGGAAAATCGCTAGTAGAGAAAGAGAGAAAGTGATATTGAACAACGAACAATAAAAGTAAAGAGAAAGAAAGAGGAGAGAGAGGAGGGAGGAAGGGAGACAGTTATAGAGCTAGCGTTACAAAAAAAAAAAAAGGAAAGAAAGGAAGGAACTGATATTGAACAGCGAAAGGTAAAAGTAAAGAAGAAATAAATGGATAGAGGAGGGAGAAAGGGAAAAGAGAGAGCTACAGAGTAACGTAAGAGAAAATGAGAGAAGGAAAGAGAAAGAAGGAAATGGAAGTTCGTGTTGAGTATGGTAGAATGAAAAGAGGGTGAAAAGAAAAGGGAAAGATGAAGTGAGAAGTAAAGGATAAAATTAAGGAAAGAGAGAGGAAGGAAGAGAAAATCATACAATGTGCGATCTAAATGATAGTCGAAGAGGGGAAGGAGAAGAAAACGGGGCTATATACATGAAACGGTAAAAAAAAGAAAAAAAAAAAGTAGAAGAAAGTAAAGTGGAATATAGTAATAGAGAATAAAAACAAAACAAGGTGAGAGGATGGAAAGTAGCAAAGAACAGTGAAGAAAAAAGAAGTGATGTCCAAGGAATCTGGTGATGTGTCAAAGGAACGTCATCATAATTATGTCAGCGTGTCTCTTTTGTGTGTGTCAGTGTGTACGTGGTAGGGTGCCAGGAAGCAGGAGGGGAGGAAGAGAGGGGAAGGGAAGCAAGGACGGAAGAAGGGAAAAAAAGTAAAAAACACACCATTTATAAATCACCAAAACACAAATAATGCATACAACTTATACTTTATATGAAAAAGAACAAATTTACTTTAAAAAAAAAAAAAAAAGGTGTCTTATGACGTGATTGTGTGTAGGTAAAACAACAGGAAGGGGAGAAAGGTAGGAGGGGAAGAACGGAAGGAAAGAAGGGAGGGAGGGGCGGGTGAAGGGAAGGAAAGGGAAGCAGATGGAAACTTGGCGAACCTCAAGTTTTTCTTTGTCCCATTGTGCTTCCGATGGTTGTCCCAGAGTGGAACAATGCTGCGTAATGGCGGCTTTGTTACCTCCTCCACATGGCTCTTTTACTTGCTGGAGGACAGGTGGAGAACATCATAGGATTCCTTGTTTTATCTGTGTGGGTGTCTCCTCTGTCTGCCTGTCCGTCTGTTTGTTGGCCTTTCTGTCTATCTATCTATTTGTCCATCTGTCTACTGTCTACCTGTGTGTGTGTGTGTGTGTGTTGTGTGTGTGTGTGTGTGTGTTTATATATTGCATTCTCAAACGTTAAGTCTTCCCTCCCTTTTTTAGCAGACTCTTACGCAAATTAATGAGGCTTTCAAGGGTGTCTGCATGATTCTACTGGTTGCTTAACTAGGATTACACTCGTATATCACCAATGACAAATACTCCCATGAAAAGGAAAAAAGACTATTCATCTCTGTGACCTTTGAAAATAACCTTTGAATAGCGGTTAGAGAGAGAGAGAGAGAGAGGAGAGAGAGAGAAGGAGAGAGAGAGAGAGAGGAGAGAGAGAGAGAGGAGGAGAGATGAGAGAGAGGCGAGAGAGGACGAGAAGGAGAGAGATGTATATTATTAAAGCTGTTATGTCAATTAGTATTACGTATGACACTGTATATAATAAGCAGTCCAGTACTACAATAATTTATCCAACTTTCCAACAGCAATATTCATTTAACATTCCCCTTCACCCGAGCAGCAGTATTTGCATATTTAACCCTTTTACTGCCATGGCCTTTTTTTTTTTTGTCACCACTGAGACCACTATAGTTAACTGTTTGGAAGGCCATAAAGGAAAAAAAAATATAATATGAAGTTTATTTCTTCTTTGCCAAGTTATAGAAGTACGATTTGAAAAGACTGTAGTACAAAAAAAAAAATAATAATAGGTCTTGTTAAAAGTTGTAGAATAATAATGGGAACTACTGACCGAGCCATGAAAGGGTTAACATTCTCTTCACCTGCATGGATACTTTTGAATAGGTCACATGCCCTTCATAATCAAACCTTACCTTTCTTCCCCTCACTTTCCATCACTTCGCGTATATCTCTCAATACTTTTTCCTTCTACGTCAAAGCTTATGAGTCTTGGATGCTCACGGCCTCTTCCAGCTCTACGCATCCCCTCGTATAGGACTTGTTCGCACACTCCATCTCTCTCTCTCCTCATGGCTGCGTCCGTCCCCTCCTCCGTGACGCTGCCTGCACCTCGCCCCTCAGCGCTGGCCCAATCTCATGCATGGTGTATTAAGGGGATGTGTGGTGACTTGAGGTAGGTGGGCAAGGGAGCGTAGGGTGGAAAATAAGTGCTCAGTTTGTGTTCTCTTCATCTATACTTGTCATGATGCTCTAACTTGAAATTGTGTTGAAGAATAGATTACATTGTTTTCAGTAAAGTTTGGAGCAAAGGAAGGCTTACTGAAAGAGAAGGAAGAAAGTCAGTAAGTTCACCTTGGTCTGAATTCTTCACTTACCTGCGCTTGTCACGGTGTCTGCAAACTGAAAATCATAAATAGATTACATTATTTCCATTCAAGTTGGAAGCGAAGGAAGGTTTACTGAAAGAGAGGGAGAGGGAGAGGAAACAAAATCACTAAGTCCGCCAAAGTCTAAATTCTTTAAATATTAGATGAGAATGGGTTATTTCAGTGGAAGCTGACAGACAAAGAGAGGCTTACTGACAGAGAAAGCCTTGTCCAGGGGGAACTTTAGCAGTTACGGGGAGCCGAGCGTCCCTTGATGGCTACCAAACAAATCGAATAAGAGTAATTTACTGTGAATTCTAGAACATTGGACCCACATTTGATAGGTAGCCAAGTGGACCATTAAAGACGAAAGACAGACAAAGCGGCGATGTTGAAGTGTGTAGATGTATTCTGGCAGGAAGCAAGGGGAGAGAGAAAGAGAAACACCGAGAGAAAGGATGAGAGAGAGAGAGAGAGAGAGAGAGAGAGAGAGAGAGAGAGAGAGAGAGAGAGAGAGAGAGAGAGAGAGAGAGAGACATAATAGGCTGAAGCAAGAAAAGAAAATGTGATGTAAACAGTAAACAAACTATGTGGCCAAAGTGGACGAAATTTTGTGGGCGTGGTTGGAACAGGAAGCCGACAAGGAAGAGAAACACCTGGCAAGATGAACGAACGTGTGTGAGACATACTGCGCAAGGAGAGAGTGAGTGTTGAATGTGGCTATGATGGTGATGGTGGTGGTGATGGTGGTGAGTGATGATGAGTGTGTGTGATGATAGTGGTTGAGTGATGATGGTGATGATGATGACAGTGTTGCTATGGTGACAGTACTGCACCGTGTTAGTTTTGTAATTACTATTGTGATGTGGAGAGCAATTAACCGATTAGTAATGGTGGAGTACACAGGTGTTCTATCCTACTGTGTTGTCCGGGAGAGAGAGAGAAAAAAAAGACGAAATAGGAGACTGATAAACACCGATGTACTCTTAAAAAGAAAAAAGAAAAGGCAAAAACATTGACATAAATAGTCTCGTACTGACGCAAGAGCTAGAGAGAGAGAGAGAGAGAGAGAGAGAGAGAGAGAGAGAGAGAGAGAGAGAGAGAGAGAGAGAGAGAGAGAGAGAGACGCCAATAAAGAAGCTTCTATTGAAAACCACAAATTCGTCCCCTTGTCGCGAACCAGGACCCGGATTCTGAAAAGCTTTGTTCTCTCATCAGGAATATTTTCAAAGGCCACATAGATAATTAGTCGGGTTCTCATGGGTTTTCTTTCCCATTGATGGTGCAGGGTCCTTGTTAAACTACTATTATTAGAATCATGAAAATGCCCTTGGAAATCCCATTAACCTGCACTTGAACCGTTACAACAAAGGGGAAAAGACATGGAATTGTTTGAAAATACAATATCATGAGTAGAAAAGCCACCTCTCTCTCTCTCTCTCTCTCTCTCTCTCTCTCTCTCTCTCTCTCTCTCTCTCTCTCTCTCTCTCTCTCTCTCTGCTTTAGTAACTGTTGTGTAGCTATCCTCCTCCTCTTCCTCTGGCCTGCCCGTGACCTTGTGTTAAGACTCCCTGGGGCAGGATTTCTGTGCATTCTAGTCACACACGTATCTAAATATTTTTTAAGGAATTAGTGTCCGTATTCTTTTTTTTTTTTCCGAGTCCAGAGCATAAAAAAAAAAAAACTTAATTCCCAAATTTTCATCTGTTAGTAGATGTATGTTCCTTGCTTAAAAAGACACATTATGCCCATGTTTTGTGTTCATAGGAGTGGTGTGAAGATAGTAATATTTAACTGTAATTCCACATTTAATTCCACATTTATAGAAGGTTTAGAATGTACGAAAAAAAAAAAAAAAAACACGCTTTACTGATAGATTTAAACTTTCTAAATTCATATTTAACTTCTACATTTCATGATTCGAAATTTTCCAATTTATAGGGGAAATTTTTTATCGCAAATATGTTTGAATGTCCGGCTTAATAAAAAGTGAAAAAACTCCAACCTCATTTTTTTTTTTTTTACCTGATAATAGATGCAGGTACTTGCTTAAAGAAGACACATTGTGTTTGTAATTTGTCTTCATAGAATGGGTGTGAAGATTAATAATATTTAATTTTAACTATATTTCACATTTCAATAAAGTTTTCGAAGTAAAAAACCACGAATTGTTGATATTCAATGATTAATATAAACTTTCTGTATACATATTTTACTTTCACATTTCATTATTCAAAATGTTCTAGTTCTTTTTATTTATTTATTTATTTATTTATTTTATTTATTTTTTATTTTTTTTACCTTGAGGAATATTCCCCTCAGCAACATGTGAGGAAAAAGTCAAAGGTTTCACAAGCCAGGAAGGCAAAGCTGTAATGACGCTTGTGTCTGTAATGGAAAAACAAAGTTTCGACCCTTCCCGTGATGGGGCGCCTCACGTAACTAGTGACAAAGCACCGCCAGACCTTTTTATTTCCTCGCTTCCCTCCTCGCTTCAGTCATCTCCCCTCTCCTAAATTCTTCCTTTGCTATCTTTCATGTTTACGTAGAAATTTCACTGGATACTGGACACCGTGGCTCGTACTGAAGCGAGGATCCGATCACTGGGCAAGAAAATTCACCAGGTTTGTGACGCTTTGGTGACTTTGTTGCTTCAGGTAGTGGACCGAAAAGTTCTGTCACGCCGAGGAACCAACTGTTAGAGGCACGTGGCTTAACCCATTCAGTACTGCAGGCAAGTGGTCATCTACAGTCACAGCATAGTAAAGAAATGCTTAATTGCAATAGATGAGTGTATTAGAGATAACCGTCAACCTCTTCATCAGGAAAATGTATTACCGTGTCCTCTATAAGAAATCCTCCACAAATCCGCCATTGGTATCTTAGGTAAAGAAAGTGATGTCATACCGCTTGAAAGGATTAACGCAGTGTTTGGTTTGAGGGCGAAAACTTTTCATTTCGTCATTTGGATAAGCTGAACTGTCCAGGAATGATAAGTAAACCATACATTATAGCCAAATTCTATAGGATCCTTTTGGAACTGTGGAGAAGGTTCGACCCATTCAATATAAATTCAAGGCCGCTCCAGGGAGGCGAAAAAAGACAATGAGCAGATATATGTGAAGTTATTTCTTCCCCTTGAACTGGCTTATGAGGTACTTCCTGCGCTGACCTGGCGGCTTGGTGGATCATGGAAGCCTCGCAATAGCTGCACCTCGCCTGACGCTGCCACCCGAACGCCACTTGTCCTTTGGAATTCCCTCCGTCAACTCTCTCTCTCTCTCTCTCTCTCTCTCTCTCTCTCTCTCTCTCTCTCTCTCTCTCTCTCTCTCTCTCTCTCCTTCAGACTTGCGTGGGTATTTCTCGCTCTACCTCATATTGCATATTAATGTTGCAGTAAACTTCCACGATACTGAATGCACGGAGTTCGCGGAAGAGCGTCATGACACTGGAGAGGGTGCAGGGGGACGAAGCTTCATCTACGCTGGAAGGAAGGTGGCTGGTGAAGGCAGTTATGAATAGGTTGCACTAATAACACCTGCAGGGGGCGAGTGGGTAAAGGGTGAAGCCTCCAGCACGTTATGAATGGGAGCCAGGGGGAGCCTCAACTATATTGCAGGGGATAGAGGTGGCCAGGGCCTTCGTTAGACGGGAAGCTGTTATTGACAAGGGTTCCTCTTTTGATAGTTGTCAGTAGGGTTTTGTAGCTACATACTGGAAGCAGTGGAGGTGGTGAAGGCCTTCGATACACTGGGATTTAAGTAGTAGTATTGATAACAGTCTGTCGTTATTTAGGTGTCAAGGGATCTGATGACTTTATACAGGAATTTTTGTATTTTCTTGGCAGCGGTTTGAAGGTTGGCAGTGATGGCGGTTTGATGACGAGGTAGTGAAGGAGTGTCTCTTTGTTGCTGGGTTTTGATATGACGTGAGGCAGCTGGGGTGGCCTGGAATAGGTAAACTGCGAGGAGATTGCAGATCTTTGTATTGTAGTGGAGAAGAAGAAAAGAGGAGGAGGAGGAGGAGGAGGAGGAGGAGGAGGAGGAGACAGTTATTTAATGGTATTTTTTAACGCTCCTCCGCCCAATCCTTTATTTTTATTATTATTTTTTTATTATTTTATTTTTGTTTATTTATTTATTTATTTATTTATTTTTTATTTATTTATTTTTTTTACGAAGAACCTAATATAGCAACAGACCAGCGACTTTAAGGAAAAGGACAAGAGTCGCTACTGTTTACATGCTGAAAATAACAAAATTCTCCCTGAAATTTGTCCCGCGGTTGTATGCTCATCTCTCATACATTTTTTTTTACCAAGATTCTGAATTAATGGGTGACTGCAATACCAGCAACGTTACGGAAAAGGATCAGATTGGCTACTGTCTGCATATTGAATCATAGCGAAAGGGTGTCAGAAATTTGCCTATTGGTTGGATGTTCTTGTGATGCATTTTTTTAATTTATTTTATTTATTTATTTATCTATTTTTTTTTTTTTTTTGAGAAGATTTGTAAAGTAATGGTGGCCCGCCATACCAGCGGCTTTACGGAGAGGATCTAAAATGGCTGCTGTCTGTATGTTAAATGGTAGCAACTGTTCTGCCAGCCCGTGGACATGACAGGGAGGAGGAAAACCACTAATACAATATGAATGCAAATTGTGTTCGCAGATTTTCCCACCAGTAACCGTGAATAATATGTAGCTCATTTGTGCATCATGATTACCACGTTTGTGCACGTATGAAAAATGTATTGGCATAATCTAATGATAAAAAAAGAAATATTGTAGAGGTAAATAAAATCAGCTTAATAAGTAGATCAGCGCACAGCAGCACCAAGGAGAGCAACGGTTGAAATAAATGTTCGCTGACTTAAGAACATAAGAACATAAGAAATAAGGGAAGCTGCAAGAAGCGACCAGGCTTACACGTGGCAGTCCCTGTATGAAACACTCCTACCTATTTCCATCTGTTATCCCCATCCATAAACTTGTCTAATCTTCTCTTAAAGCTCTCTAGTGTCCTGGCACTAACTACATGATTACTGAGTCCGTTCCACTCATCTACCACTCTATTTGAGAACCAATTTTTTCCTATCTCCTTCCTAAACCTAAATTTTTCAAGCTTGAACCCGTTATTTCTTGTTCTACCTTGGTTGCTGATCCTAAGAATTTTGCCTACATCTCCCTTGTTATAACCCCTATACCACTTAAAGACTTCTATCAGGTCCCCTCTTAACCTACGTCTCTCTAGAGAATGTAAATTTAACCGCTTCAACCTCGCTTCGTAAGGAATACTCCTCATCCCCTGAATCCTTTTAGTCATTCTCCTCTGTACTGATTCTAATAGACCTATATCTTTCCTGTAATGTGGGGACCAGAACTGCACAGCGTAGTCTAGATGAGGTCTGACCAGCGCCAAGTATAACTTTAATATTACTTCCGGCCTTCTACTTTTAACACTCCTAAAAATGAATCCTAGTACCCTATTTGCCTTGTTTCTGGCTTCTATGCATTGTTTCCCTAGACGGAGTTCAGAGCTAACTATATCTCCTAAATCTTTCTCGTACCCTGTACCTACCAGAGTTTGGGTGTTTAATGTGTACCTATTGTGTGGGTTTCCTCTACCTACGCTAAGCACTTTGCATTTATTGATATTAAATTGCATTTGCCATCTATCCGTCCATTCATTCATTCTATCTAAGTCTGTCTGCAAGGCGATGGCATCCGCTTCTGACCTAATTAATCTACCTATCTTTGTGTCATCCGCAAATTTACTAACATCGCTACTAATTCCACTATCCAAGTCATTGATATATATTAGAAATAATAATGGCCCTAATACTGATCCCTGTGGCACCCCACTAATGACATGACCCCACTCGGATTTCGAGCCGTTTATTAGCACTCTCTGTCGCCTGTTACCAAGCCATGACCCTATCCAACCTAACACCTTCCCATCTATCCCGTGCGCCCTAACCTTTCTCAGGAGCCTTTGATGGGGCACCTTGTCGAATGCTTTACTAAAGTCCAGATATAACACAGAACAGACGACAAGCAAACATGGCGCTTAGCAAGTCTCGGGTCAATAATGAAATCAACATCAACGGAGGAATAAGAAAAAAAAAAAAAAACTGCTCACAGAAATTTGCTTTGCTCACGAGGCCACGAAACAAGTGAGGCGGGTACAGCAGCAGCAGCAGCAGCAACAGCAGCAGCCTTGTCTCCCTCCCAGGAAATGCTTGCCTGCTCACCGATTCTCTCTTAGCCAGTATATTTACGTCCACCTGTGCTTGTGCGTATGTGTGTGCTTACAAACCATGACTGATTAAACCGCTTATTTTTCCTTATCTGAGTTCTTGAAAGCGCTATTAGTCCTCAGTTGTTGCATGTAGACCACTGCAATAGTAACGCACGAGCAGTAATGTCAGAAGTCCTGGTGGTGATGCAGGTGAAGACTGTGATAATCGTATGAGGGAAAAAGGTAACAATAGAAAGGATGAATTTGAAGAGAATACTTTAATGAAGACAATACTGGTGGCGGTAGTGATGGTGATGCAGGATGACGTAACGAAGGCATATAGAGTTAATTTATTGATAGTTTTCCTAGTGAATGCATCAGTGGTGGTCATGGTGATGGGGAACGTACAATATGGCGGTGGTGGTTATATATATATATATATATATATATATATATATATATATATATATATATATATATATATATATATATATATATATATATACAGGCGGTATACCGACAACCATTAAATGTTACAGGTTCGTTAAGTGATGGTGGCGGTGCAGCAGGACGTAAGGCAGTGGTGGCGTTGGTGGTACTGTCGAAGGAGGCGCTGCTGGTGTTGGCGGTGGAGGAGGCTGCATGTAATTTAGGGAAGGAGATAATAACTGGCGGGGATTTATGCAATTACCGAGCTTCCTCCCCAGCGAGGGTAAACAGTCTTCTCGATCGAGTCTGGATACTTGACAAAGCAAATTAGGCAAGTTTATGATAATTATGAGCGCTATTAGCAGAGAGAGAGAGAGAGAGAGAGAGAGAGAGAGAGAGAGAGAGAGAGAGAGAGAGAGAGAAAGAGAGAGGGCGGGGGGGAACGCCATAATCCACCCACACTCAAGAAAACGAAGGGCAAATTCTACTGCCCATATTTACCTTATAATGAAAATTTTCAAGGGGAAACTGTAGTAAACGTTTCAGGCTATGTTTTACTATGTACACCTGTACTGTACCTGTGGTGACGTGATCTTATAGAGCGCCCTGTAACCTCTTTTCCCCCAACACACACACACACACACACACACACACACACACACACTATAGTTACGATCTTTATTCCTCGCTTGAAATCAATAGAAAATGGGAGGAAAAGAAAATGACATTCAGGAAAACAAAACTACGCACAATCTTTCACCCTCTCTCTCTCTCTCTCTCTCTCTCTCTCTCTCTCTCTCTCTCTCTCTCTCTCTCTCTGTCCAGTTCTGTGTCCTCTCCGATATATTTGAGCGTCCTATCAACACAATCAGAGCCCAGGAACCTCTACCTTGAGACACGACAAATGGATGAAGTTGCAGCCTCACGATTACTCCCGGAAGACAGTCCACATTAGCAGTAACATGAACTGCAGACAGGAACAAATGAGCAGGAGGAGGAGGAGGAGGAGGAAGAAGGTTAAAAAATGCAAAGAAATAAAAGAGATAAAAGAGAAGGTTTAGTGAGGCAGATTAAGCGGGTTTCCTCTAATGCGCACGTAAATGTGAGAAGCCACTTTGCCATGAGGGAGGTACTAGTGAAGGTAAAGAAGGAAGGAATGAATGGAAGGAAGGAAGGAAGGAAGGAAGGTGAAAATATGAGAGATGAAAGAAAAGGTTTATGAAGGCAAGTTAAGAGGGTATCCCTAATATGCAGGTTAATGAGAAGCTATTCTACCATGAGGATAAAGATTGAATGAATGAATGAATGAATGAATGAATGAATGAAGGAAAAAAAAAAGTGAGAATATGAGATGAAAGGAGACAGGTTAGGCGGGTTGCCCAGTTGCTCAGGTTAATCAAAGAAAACTGTATGATTAGTTAATGAGGAGTGATGAATCGTTATTTTGTGTGCGGCTGTAATGGTTGTTGGAAGGGCAGTTAAGGCGCTCCAGCCTGTCACTCGTTTTGGGAATATGGGAGCGAGTGGAGATACGCCTGTTTGTTCAGTGTTTAGTCATGACCACTCCACCACTTCACCACCTTAGTCCACTGCGGCGGCACGTGGTTTTCAGTTGTTGCTCGTTGCTGTGACGGGTGTCCTTAGCAGAGGAGGAGGACGTGGAGTTGTGTATAGGTGTGAATAATGGTGTGTTCTGTGTGATAACTACGTAGGTGAATCCAGTAGAGTCAAGGGGTAATGTTCTGTTATAGCACTGTTCATTGTATCATGTAATCAAGTGGTTATCTGAAATTTAAACGTTATGGTGTTATGTTACGTATATAAAGTTGAGGGGGACGGCATACAACAGTGAAAGGTTAATACAAGACACGTTTGTATGGTGATGTGACAAGCGTTTCAATAACCGCTTCAGTGGTATGGGAAGTGCCTTGTTGGATAGTTCAAGAATGGCGGAGGAGTTATTATTGTGAGTTTTCTAATGCTTTCTGTTTACTGAATCAAGATATGTGAATGTTTATACTTTATTTTCTTGCAATGGGGCGATTAATGGCTGGTATTCCCCGGGTCGAAACATGTGGAAATAAACTGTTGCGGCAGACTCCACTCTCACACATCCCTCGACTCCTAACACAGAAGCCACTTTGCTAGGAGGGAGGCTCTGGTGAGGATATAAAGAAGGAAAGAAAGAAGGTGAGAATGTAGGAGATGAAAAAGAGGTTTAGTGAGTCAGATTAAGCTGGTGCCCTAAATGCGTAGAGAGAGAGAGAGAGAGAGAGAGAGAGAGAGAGAGAGAGAGAGAGAGAGAGAGAGAGAGATACTGGTTAGGGTAAAGATAGATAAAGAAGGAAGGAAGGCAAGTGAAAAGGCTATCAGGATTTGTAGGAAGACTCGAGGGGGTTTGTGTAGGAGTGAGGAAGCAAGGAAAGAGGAAGGGAGATTAGAAGGTTCACAACTGAACGATATATTTGGTGTGGGATTATTTCACATTTTTTTTTATCTTTTCTTAACTTTTTTTTTTCTCTTTTGCTTCTGTATAACCATCTTCTCTCTCTCTCTCTCTCTCTCTCTCTCTCTCTCTCTCTCTCTCTCTCTCTCTCTCTCTCTCTCTCTCTCTCTCTCTCTTCTCTTCTCTTCTCTTCTCTTCTCTCTCTCTCTCTCTCTCTCTCTCTCTCTCTCTCTCTCTCTCTCTCTCTCTCTCTCTCTCTCTCTCTCTCTCTTCTCATCTCTTCTCTCTCTCTCTCTCTCTCTCTCTCTCTCTCTCTCTCTCTCTCTCTCTCTCTCTCTCTCTCTCTCTCTCTCTCTCTCTCAATACGCGCCAAGGAGGAAGATTATTTCCTGCTTACACACTGCCGCACTCTTTCAGTAGCTAATGGACGGAGGAGGAGGAGGAGGAGGAGGAGGTGGAGGAGCAGGAGGAGGAAGAGGAAAAGAATATAAGGAAAGAAGGGAGAAAGGAGACTTATTACACCATGAAGGTAATAACAATTTTCTACCGTGTTTCTTCCTCCTCTTCCTCCTCCTCCTCCTCCTCCTCCTCCTCCTAAATAATAACAACACTGGAATAAAATAAATACTACATCAAGAAAGGTGAGGCCACACATTTTTTTTTTTCGCTCCCACACTCTCTCTCTCTCTCTCTCTCTCTCTCTCTCTCTCTCTCTCTCTCTCTCTCTCTCTCTCTCTCTCTCTCTCTCTCTCTCTCTCTCTCTCTCTCTTGTTAATACATAATACACCATTTTTCATGTTGGGGATTGTACAGGTTAAAGGAGATATTCTGGGTACCTCCTATCCAGAAATCCACCCAACTGTCCAAGTTAAGATATTATATTTACTGTACAAATGTCACTGTCACTCGTGAGGCCGAGTCTCTACTACGTATCAAAGCGTCACTGTCGCACACGAGGCCTAACCAATGCCATACTCTGTTGACGTGCCACTGTCACTCATTGGCCGAACTTCTAATATCTACGCCCAAGTCACTGTCACGCATTTCACTGAACCACTGGTTCACTAACACTGAATTTCTGGCCTCCGCACGCTGCAACACTAAGGTCGTCCGGGCACTTGTCCGAGGCCAGAAATTTGTTCCACCACTGCACATACTTATGCTTGAACTGCTTTTGGTGGTGGGTGAAGTGAAACCGTGTAGTAGTCAGAGCCAAGAGTGCTGTGGAAACGACTCTAGTGAGCACCTCAGTGCTCACCTCAGGTGTAGTGCAGGCTGTGGAGGCTAACTTGCTGCTCGGGAAGGCCATCTTCTATCAGACGTTCTGCCCTCCGCTGAATCTTGTCCAGGACAGCAAGATGGGAGGGCGCCGCTCCGCCCCAGGCGAGGCAGGAGAACTCGAGAGAGGAGCGGATCTCGGCTTTGTACAGCAGCTCCCGTCCCCTGCTGTCCTGGAGTCTGGACATCCTTCTGAGGCAGGCCAGCTTCTCTGCTGCTGACCTGGCGAGCTGAGCTATGTGTTCCCGGTAAGTCAGCTTGCTGTCAAACGTGACTCCCAGGATCTGCAGCTCCTGCTGAGGCGTCAGTTGCGCCCCATTGAGAGTGGGGCGGATGTCATGCGCTATCCTGGACACCACGAGCAGCTGAAAAAAAGCAGGCAAAAATCTTTGGTTTTTGTACTGGTTAAGAACAAGTGAAAATTTTTCAGTTTAAAAATTTTCCCCTGGTAACTGGGATAGAAGAACCATTGTACATATGTATGATATTCCCTTGACTTCTTAAAAGTGGTGCCAAACAATATTTAAACAACAACAACAACAACAACATTATTATCCTCATCTCTAAAGCATCCCTCCTCTTCACTGCATCCTCATGTAGCATCTCTCTCTCTTTCTTTCTTTCTATCTTTCTACCACCATCTCCTCCTCGTCCTCCTCCTCCTTCTCCTCCTCCTCCTTTTTTCCCCATCCTTCTCCTCTTCTTCCTCATCTTCGTCTCCTCCATGCAGCATCACTAGTTCATACGAGAGAGAGAGAGAGAGAGAGAGAGAGAGAGAGAGAGAGAGAGAGAGAGAGAGAGAGAGAGAGAGAGAGAGAGAGTAATCTGAACAACGTAATGAGTCAATATAAAGCGCATGCTGCCGCCACTGCTTTATTAATTTACAGACTAATCAGGAAAATGGAAAGTAAGTAGCTTGCGTAAACTCTCTCTCTCTCTCTCTCTCTCTCTCTCTCTCTCTCTCTCTCTCTCTCTCTCTCTCTCTCTCTCTCTCTCTGTATCCATTACTCACACTGACACCCAATACTCGGCCAGATAACTAACTGAAACAAGACCTAATAACACTTGACCATTACTCTGCACTATAGGATGCCTGCCCCGCGCCCTTCGTCAAGAGAGAGAGAGAGAGAGAGGCGCGCTAGATATCGCCGGCGCCTTTGACCGTATGTGGCACGCTGGCCTAATGGAGCAACCACACGCGGTCGGAGTGGGCGGCGCACTGCTGGAGCTGCTGCGAGACTACCTGCACGAGTAGGAGATGCGACTGGTCCACAACGGGCAGCAGTCTTCCGCAGTGAAAATTGGCGCATTGATCACGTTATGACTGGTGTGTTCACGTTTAACTCGTTATTGTTTCCATTAAAAAAACAAACAAACAGATCAACAACCCATAAAAGCCACTTCAATGCATCATCAAATTTCCTTTCACCTGCCTACACACTTCAAGCTGACAACAGTGGTAGGCTCACCTGCTCTGCTCATTCCCTTTCTTCCGCCTCCAGTTTTCTTCTTCACAATGGAGCGAAAGTCATAAAATTTCTTTTCACTCGGTCCTCCACGCTTGTGTGACACCATACAGTCACGGCTTCAGACTTGTTTCTTGGTTTCCTTGGTGACTCGAGTGTCATCCAGCTTCCACATTACTACACTCCTCACCTCAAGTACGTCTCGCATCATGACAGCCATTTCTTCCTCACTATAACTTGGTCGGCGTCTCTTGGGCTCCACTGACACTGGTGTCTCTTGTATTATGTGATTATGAAGTAACATTTGGTTTTACTAGGTAGTGATTGACTTATATATAAAAAATTCTGCTATTGGCTGAAGGAAACATGTCAACAATGCACTAATGCCGTCTACCGGCAGAAGTGTGAAACAGAACTAAGAAGAAAATATTCCAAGATGGCGGACTTAAGAAACGTAAGTGAATCGCTTATGGGAGAGTTCGTACGAACTTCTTATCTTTCTGTTCGTACGAACTTCTAAAGTTGAGAGCGTTAGTGAATCCCAGCATTGGACTGGTCTGCTTCCTCCCCTTCGCGTGCGCGCTTGCGCGCGCGAGCACACACACACACACACACACACACACACACACACACACACACACACACACACACACACACACACACACAGAGAGAGAGAGAGAGAGAGAGAGAGAGAGAGAGACGCACGCGCGCTCGAGCTGTTCTTTAATACTGAGAAGCGCGTTTCTACCTCCAACACCTTAGTGAACATTGACAGGTGACTCGTGTTTCATAGGAAAGTAGCTGTTTACTCCACCTAACCTTCGCTTACCTTCCCTCACCTTCCTTTACCTTCCTTTACCTGTATTTCGATACGCTGTGCCGCATTGATCTTTAATATGCACTGTAGCGTGATGCACAGTGCTGGATTATAATGGTTTTGCTTCTTTGATATCATATAGCTTCGTGCGTATTGTGTTGTATTATAAGCACTCGTATTAACACTCAGGTATTGAGGATATTGATTGCTATTAATTTGAATTTATACTTGGTTTGCCGCTGGGTGTATTTCATTGTGCTGCTCTTTGTTACGTACTGCGGTGTTGTGCAGGTTATTGTATTTGTAGTTAATCTGTCTGTATTCATTGTTATATCAAACGCACCTGATATTGTCTGATTCTGAGTATGCCTGTTGCTATTCATTATTATTTTCTGCCCATGCCTGTTGTGGTGGTGTGTCTCACGTCTGTCACGCTTGATATTATGTACATATTTTCACTTTCTTTGCAGTGCGAGTAGTAATAGCAAGCCTCTCAACGCCTCCCCCTGGCCGCCCTTCCCGTGTTGGCTGTGGCTGGTGTTCTTGAGTGCAGTGACCATTCATTTCGACTATGGTGAGTGAGGTGAATTTAGTAATCTGTTTGTGTAGAATATTTAATCCCATTTCATTGTATGCCCCAAGTAAGCGTGCAACGTTGCAAACACAATACTGTTTTTAGTCTCGTGTTGTTGTAGAGAGTTGTCGTAAGTTGTAATATGACAAAGTTCTGTAAATGTAATGTCTGTAGATTAACTTGATATTAATGTATGAATAAATGAGGCGCTTTACGTTAAGAAACCAAGGAGAGCTCGGAATCTGATAGATGAACGTGACTGCCAGCTGCTTGAAGCGTTTTGTAGACTATGAAATCACTACTTTGGGCAGCTGAACCTTGACAAACTACCTTGACCTGGTGAAAAAAAAGATACATATTTCAGCAATGCCAGGAGGTAAACAACCTGCACAGGTGGAAGTTTCCTAGACAGATCAGAGGCGGTAAACTGTGTGGACAATTGGAAGTGGAGCACGGGAACTCATTAGACAGATGAAAGTATACTAAGAAGGTCAGGGCAGGGAAACTAAGTAGATAGATGGAAGCATAGGAGACAGGTTAGATGAGGCAAACAACATCGATAGGCAGAAGTTTACTAGACAGGTAAGACAGATGCAAACATACTAAATAGCTCAGAGGACGGAAATTACGTCTATAGATGAAGGTATACTAGACAGGTTTATTAAAAGGATCTACCCCGAAATGTCTCCTCCACCTGTCAAAATACCGCTGTTATGATCACATCCCTTCCCTTGTAGTGGGCTGGAGAGGTGAGTGGAAAAAGCCTGGTTGTGGTCTTTTTCCTTGCACTGGACTCGGGAACTATTGCTGGTCACTGCTGCTACATGGTCATACATTTTCGGATGAGTTATTTCATCATGTTGGCGTTAAAATGCAGGGTAATTAAGTTATAATTGTTTTCGCAGCTCCATATCCGTGTTGTGTTCTCGCATTTCTACAGTTCCCGCCCATTATCTACTGCTGTCTGTGTCCTTGAGCGTTGTTTTAATAAATTTTCAACAGTAATTTCTCGGCAACAATTTGCTTTGGGCGTGGAAAAGTTTTTACTACATCTAAACTGCATTTCACGTAACTTTCATCATATTTTGGTGAGCAGCTGGTGTTGTACAGTGCATGCGCTCCTCGAAACATTACGTGCCATCACAGATTTTCATTTTTCATAGACAAAGACAGTATTTTTTTGTCCCATCTCTCTCCACCTTTGTTTTCTATTCATCACGTCTGCGGAGATACAAAAGAAACCCAACTAATTCCGACACGTGTAGCACAATGGCCACTCGTCTTTCCTGTTTCCCTGTGCAACACCTCACCCTCCCTCTCCCTCACCCTCTCACTCATCCTCTCCTCTCTCACCTTCTTCCGTACAGCACAATGGCACGTTCTCGACAGCCTCATCACCACACACACACACACACACACACACACACACACACACACACACACACACACACACACACACACACGCACGCACGCTAATTATTCACAGCCCACGAAGCCTCCAGTATGAAGATCCCTCAACACTTCGCCCGAGCAGCGTGCCTAAGAGTTCTTAATGGCCGCGTGAAAGAGTCCTAAGTGCACCCAGTGAGGAACCACTTCTCCGCACCTTATCCGTCTTCTCTCTCCTCCTCTCGCTCGCCACTAATGTTGACGGATCATAATGGAACCCCAACAATGAGTCTCGGCCATTGCGCGTCCCCCGAGACTCTGCTGGTCCCTATGGCGTGCTGTTGCCTGGGAAAGGAAAGAACTGGTGATTGATGCCCGGCAGTGTGTCTGTGTGAAAATGGTATTTGGATTTGATTAGTGCGGTGGACGTGTGTGAGCTCAGTGTCGTTTTCCAGTGATTTGTGTTCATGTTTGTTGTTTTCTTTTTATTTACTGGTCCAGGTGGTTCTCTTGGGGTTGTGGGGTGTGGAATAAGTGCTGTGTGTTGTGTAAAAGTGTAAATATTGCTTTTTTAGTGTCCTTTCTATATTGCGACTTGTTTCTAGGCCAATGACTTTTCCTTCTTCCCACTGAATTGAGTTTTTTTTTTTTTTAATAGAGGAGTCCTGGTCAAGAGCAGCAAAAGATGCAAAAAAAAAAAAAAAAGGCGTCCTTGAAGATGCCATTACCAAAAGAGAATTAATTGTCCAGAAAGGATATTCAAAATTACGTGTCTTGGATTATGAATTGTGAAAGAGTGGCAAATATTCTGAAGTGCTTTCTTCTCTCATCAGAGGTCACAGAGATGATTAATTAAGTTTTTTCATGTGCATTTATGTTCTACAGATGGTGCAGAACTTTCGTACAATCATCACTAGTATAAGAAAACACCCTTGACAGTCACTGACCACCACTAAAAAGCCTGTTAAAAGTAAATGAGATAAGGTGATTAAACGTAATAGTAAACTGTGACTCATACGGCTAAATTAAATATCTGGTATAAATTCATGGGATAATTCCAAAGAACGCCACTGACAAGAAGGGGAATCATGTATCCGAACTTTTAAGCCTTTGTAGCTTTACTTTTACTCAGTGAAATGGTGCACGGCTGCTGAAATGAAGGAGCAAACGTTATAGTGTCAGACATTAGCTGCGAGAAGGTTCATAGCAATAGTAATGGGACTGTAGCGCGTGTCTGATGGTTCCTTCTGCTGGTCCTCCGTCTGTCTGGGGCCATTGAGTGAAGTCGAAGAATGAGGTCAGGCAAAACAATGTGTGTGTCATTCCTCATCCTGAATCGAATATACACCGAGTTTCACGGCGCCTCCAAACCTGAACTGGCTTTTCTTTTGTACTTTTGATGGAGAGACAATTAGTAGTCCTTTTTTTTGCCCTGAATTTTCTTTTCCCTTTTATCCTTTGAGTCTCCCTTGTGCATAAAAAAAAAAAAACTCTTTATTCATGTAAATTTACGTCCCACTGTTCATTCATTGCTGCAGTAACTAAAGAGGCTTTCTTCTAGGCACGAGGACAGGTGAGAAAGACAAGGAGAGAATGTAGAAGAGAAGAGATGAGGTGAATAAAATCAAAGGGAAGAAGGAAAAAAAAATTGAAGAGGAGGAGAAAAAAAAAAGATAAAATAAATTGCACGAAGGCGTTAAGTCAGTAACGTGGAGGTAAAGGAGAAATAGAGAGAGAAAAAATAAATTAGTAAGTAGCAATCGTACGCTAATGGACGGAAAATATTCAGTTTTACTCTACTTATTGCAAACGAGTCTCTTTGATAACAGCGATAACATTCACTTCACGACAGACACTTGGGTTCACTTCTCTTCTCTCGTCTCGCCTCGTCTCCTTTATTGTCTCTTTTCTTGCACTTTCATTGTTCCCTCCGGCATTTCCTCACCTCCCTCTTTCCCTTCCCTCGTCCCTCCCTCTTCCGCGCGCTTCTTATCATCGACTCCCAGGCCGCGGAGGGAGGGAAGGGAGGGAAGGGAGGTAAGAGAGGGAAGGGAGGAAGGGTCGAGGGATACAGGAGCGAGAGAGGAGGTGAATGAAAGTATACTAAATAAAGGCAGTGTGATTCTCTCTCTCTCTCTCTCTCTCTCTCTCTCTCTCTCTCTCTCTCTCTGTTTCCGTTTCCATCTTACTTCGAATTCGTGGTTTTCTTGAAGTGACGATATGTTCTTTTTTTTTTTTCCCCTTTCCTTTCCCTGACCGTGTTGAATTGGTCTTTTTCCTCGAGGTGACGATGCTGAATTGATGTTTTGTTCCAGAAAGTGACGATGGTGGCTAGTTTTTTTTTTTTTCTTTTTCCCTCTCTCTCTCTCCCTCTCTCTCTCTCTCTCTTTACATAGAAGTGAAGATGCGTTGTTGTGTACATTCTCGAAGACCAAGCGGGGAGAATCTTTATGAACTGTGAATATGAGGCAGCGTCCGTGTTTATATTACTCTCTGCTACCATTTGAATCTGACCTCTAGCACACAGTCAGCGTTGCATTATGACTTTATTAGCGATTACTTACATTTCTGCTCAGTTGCGTAAGTCCAGGAAATGTAAAGTATTGGAGTGGGACGTGAAATGGGTGCCCCTGTCGTCTATGGCCCGTAGTGTTGTAAGTCTCCTTCTCTCATAAAGACTGTTTTTCAAAGGGCACGGAGGTAAACAGTCTCATTCTCACTGTTGTTTTCCTTAGCTGTTATGCAGAATTCTTGTTAAACTATCACTGCATTCATAAAAAAAAAACACCACTGAAAACCCCCATGATTGCCAGAAGAGCTTGCTAGAAATAGTGATGAGTCGACGGAATGTTTAAGAAAATGGTGCTATATGTAATACTTTAGGGGAACTGTTCATGAAAGCTGCTTCATTTACTGTC
Organism: Scylla paramamosain; assembly: GCF_035594125.1. Lineage (NCBI taxonomy): Eukaryota > Metazoa > Arthropoda > Malacostraca > Decapoda > Portunidae > Scylla > Scylla paramamosain. The sequence continues at coordinate 22,436,390 of NC_087160.1, forward strand.
ACTCTGCAAAGTCCATGGGAGTGAAAGATTCGACAACGAGGAGAATGATGACGTATTGTGAAAGGTAATGGACTTCCACTCTATATCCTTCTGTCGTCCTCTTTCCCTTCATTCTCCCGTCCTCCCTTCTTCCCTCCCTCCCTCTCTCTTTCTCTCTCCCCCTCTCCTCGTCCCTTCCTATCCCTCTTTATCTCTTCCAATCCGTTTGCTCAAGACTTCTTACCCTTCCACCATTACCGCCGCTACCATTTCTTCTTCTGCCTCCTCCTCCTCCTCCTCCTCCTCCTCCTCCCCTTTTCTCGTCCAGCACTTCATTCTTTTCCACCACCACAACAACCACTATCACTACCTCTTCCTCCTCCTCCTCTCCCTCCTTCCCTCTTCTCGACCAGCACTTCATTCTTCCACCACCGCCACCACCGCCTCCCCCACCGCCACTGCCGCCTCCCCCACCGCCACTACCGCCTCTCCCACACCACTGCTGCCTCCTCTTCTTGCAGCAGAAAAACAAATTAAAAACACACCCAGGCATTAAATGAAGACACCCTCTGCGCCTCTACCTCCTGAGTGTCTCCACTAAAAACATGAGGCGTGGGAGGATGATCGCTGGAATTGTGTGTGTGTGTGTGTGTGTGTGTGTGTGTGTTTGCAAGTTGAGACGAAAGATTCTGCTGCCGCGAGCCAAATCGGGTGTAGGATGATGACTTCAGTATATTATGATGTGGACGGGACCGGGTGACTTTCTCTCTCTCTCTCTCTCTCTCTCTCTCTCTCTCTCTCTCTCTCTCTCTCTCTCTCTCTCTCTAAATTAGGTTGGTTTTGTTTTCGTTGAAGTTAAATTGGTGTGCGTTTCAGGTTCAGTTAGTTAAGGTTAGGTTAAGATTGTTTTTGGTGAAGTTAGTTTTTTTTTTAAGTAAAGTTAATGTGTGTGTATTAGGTGTATTGATTTTTTTATATTTTTTTTATGGAATTCAATTACGTATTCAAACTCGTTCAGGGAAGATAAGGAACCCTAATAGCGTGGATCCACCTCCGGGTACGAAAGTGTTTGGCTCGAGGCCCCGGCTGGCTGTCCGGCTGTCTGGATGGTTGGATGGCTGGATAACTGGACGACTAGATGACTGGCTATCTGTTTAGCTGTCTTGCTAGTTGATGGTCTCTATTGAAAGCTGATGACTTAATGTTACGCTGTTTGACTTGCTCTCTGTATAGTTGGGCGGCTGACTGGCTGGCTGGATGGATGGTTGGCTGGTTGGATGGATGGCTGAAGAACTGGACGACTTGATGGCTGGGTGATTGTCTGGCTGGCTGGCTGGCTGGCTGGCTGAATAGCTGGTTGTCTGGTTGGCTGGATGGTTGGCTGTCTAGCTGGCGAACTGTATGGCTGGCTGGCTGGCTGGATGGTTGTCTGGTTGGCTGGTTGGCTGGCTATCTGGCTCGCTGGCTGGCTGGCTGGCTGGTTGTCTGGTTGGCTGGCTATCTGGCTGGCTGGCTGGTTGGCTGGATGGTTGTCTGGTTGGCTGGCTATCTGGCTGGCTGGCTGGTTGGCTGGTTGGCTGGCTGGATGGTTGTCTGGTTGGCTGGTTGGCTGGCTATCTGGCTGGCTGGCTGGCTGGCTGGCTGGATGGTTGTCTGGTTGGCTGGTTGTCTGGCTGGCTGGCTGGCTATCTGGCGGGTTTATTTAGTCATAGTCTCTTGTTGGTCTCAGTCTATTGATCCGCTTATCTGTCTTTATGCCTCCGTGTTCTGTTTATTAGGACGTTTTTGGCTGTAGTGTGTATTTTTATTTGTCCTTGTTTTGCGTCACGGACTCTCTCTCTCTCTCTCTCTCTCTGGGAATAATGATAAATTGATAGTGATCGTGTGGTGGTGGTGGTGGTGGTGGTGGTCAGACATTGGCGAGAAGTCCACTCCTTGCTCTCCATCCAAACATTATCCTTCTCTCCTCTTTCCTTTAACCTCCCCATATTTTCTCTCCCGTCATGCCTCTTCACTCTATCAGCCCCTCCATTCCTTCACTCACTTCCCCTCCCTGACCTTACCTTCCCTCCTCACCAGTTCTCTCCCTTTCTGCTTCCTTCCCTCCCTTCCCTTTATCTTGCTTACCCACCCAATACTCCTCCCTTTATTTCCTCACCCCATCAGTCCCTCCTTCCTCTTATCTCCCCTTCCCTCTCCTTGTGTCTACAGAGAACTAGAACACCACCTCACAGCCTCACTGACCTTCATGTTTTCACTTTTAGCAAAGGCCTTTCCATCACCCCTTCCCTCTCCTTGCCTGTACACGGAACCATTACCACACCACATCACAGCCTCACTAACCCAAATGCTTCACACAGGAAAAGCCTCTCCATATCCCGTTTTCTTTCCTTGCCTTTACACGAAAGCACTACAACACAGCCTCGCACACTGACCCTAGTATTTCTCCCTCACTGGAAAGGCGTGTGAGAGACTTGGAGTTTAATATGACATCTCTATCTCCGTCTTACTGTTCAGCCTCCTCGCGCGGTGATGTTCGGGGTTGCATTGCACTGTCCAGGCGAGGGAGGCGGGTAATGCTGCGGCGCGTTGACAGCTGTGTTATAGATCCTGAAGCGTCGCTCATACCCTACCATTGTACTTGCTTTCCTTTGTTCCTTGCGTGGGGAGCCTGCAGAGTTGCTTGGCTGAGTTCAAGGCCGCGAGTGTGAGTGCGTGTGAGTGTGGAAAGAGACAAAGGGGGAGAAAGAGAGAGAGGAGGAAAGAGGGAGGATCCTATGTACTGCTCCAGAATCTACATAGAGGTCGACCTGGGAATGAAACGTTTGGGAAGTAAAGAAACGTTGTGCGAGGACGGTGACAGAAGAGGCTTGGAAGGGATGGAAGAGAGGCTTTCCAGGGATATTAGGGATGAGGGAGATGCACGTGCAGCGGGTAAGAGTTATGGGGCACGGCGACAGAGAAAAAAGAGTCTAATAATAGAAGTGAAGAAAGGACGGTGGTGAAAAAGAATCAGATCCGCGTTTGAGGCGATCAGTCCTGCTAAAGCCTTGAGACTGATAGGACGCTGCGGGAGGTGAGGGAAGGGTGACAGGGTGCAGCATGCCAGGCAGGACTTGCAGAATGTGGAACCAGATGACCTTAGTAATAGTAGTAGTAGTAGTAGTAGTAGTAGTAGTAGTAGTAGTAGTAGTAGCAGTAGTAACAATATTAATAATAATAATAATAATAATAATAATAATAATAATAATAATAATAATAATAATAATAATAATAATGATAATAATTTACTGTAGTTAAAGTAGTTGAGAGTAAAAATATTAAGGGAAGGAAAGTAAATCAAGAAAACAATAACAATGGCACTGTTATGTGTGTGTGTGTGTGTGTGTGTGTGTGTGTGTGTGTGTGTGTGTGTGTGTGTGTGTGTGTGTGTGTGTGTGTGTGTGTGTGTGTGTGTGTGTGTGCAGATAGGTAGGCAGGGAGAGGTATATAATTCTTTCATTACTTTCATTATTTTACATGAGGAAAGGTTTAAAAAAAATTATATATATGTATATATATATATATATATATATATATATATATATATATATATATATATATATATATATATATATATATATATATATATATATATATATATATATATATATATATATATATGAGGAGGCAGTAGACACCTGCCGAAACGATAATTACTCCCAGTGAGGTCTAAAGCACTGTTCAGGGGGGTGCTGTAAACTTATCATTAAACCCAGCTGTGACCTCACTGAACGTTTCCTTTTGTGTCTCACAACACAAGGGGGCAGTCACAGCCTGCCCTCTAAAGACAACTCTCTTCCTCCACACAAAACTACAAGCACCTAATAACACACACACCCTTCACTCAAAAATTTTTAAATCATCATGGCGACTCCTACACCAGCCTCGGAGTCACCATCTGGGGAGGGGACCATAAATGTCCCCAGGTCGGACTGCCTTTCTGTCGACGCCTAAATGTCTTGACACCCCCTCAATTTTTTCTTCATTAACTTCTGCAACATTCGCGGTCTAAGATCTAATTTTCAATCTGTAGAACACCACCTCTCCTCTTCTAAACCTCATCTTCTTTTCCTCACTGAAACTCAGGTGTTTGAGGCAACTGACAGTTGCCCCTTTTCTGTTCCCTCCTACTTTCTCTATCCTCATTTTCGATCCAAAGCTGGATGTTGCGTTTATGTGTGCAATGACTTAACTTGCTCTCGTGCCCACGCTCTTGAATCTTCCGAGTTTTCCACCATCTGGCTACGACTACAGAGTTACTCTCAAACTAAATTTATCTGTGCTGTATACCTCTCACCTAACTACTCTGACTATAAGAAATTCTTTGACTACTTAACTTCCAAAGTGGAGCACATTCTGACCATCTTCCCTTTTGCAGAGATCTCCATTCTTGGAAACTTCAATGTTCACCACCAGCTTTGTCTTTCCTCTCCCTTCACTGACTATCCTGGTGAACTAGCCTATAACTTTGCTATCTTCCACGACCTAGAGCAATTGGTGCAACACCCTACTCATATTCCTGACCGTCTTGGAGATACGCCCAACATTCTTGACCTTTTCCTGACCTCTAATCCTTCTGCTTATGCTGTCACCCTTTCTTCTCCGTTGGGCTCCTCCGATCACAATCTCATATCTGTATCTTGTCCTATCGCTCCAATCCCTCTTCAGGATCCCCCATAAGCGAAGGTGCCTCTGGCGTTTTGCCTCTGCTAGTTAGGGGGACCTGAGGAGGTATTTTGCTGATTTTCCTTGGAATGACTACTGCTTCCGTGTCAGAGAACCGTCTTTGTGTGCTGAGCGCATAACAGAGGTGATAGTGTCTGGCATGGAGGCGTACATTCCTCACTCTTTTTCTCGTCCTAAACCTTCTAAACCTTGGTTTAACACAGCTTGTTCTCGTGCTATACATGACAGAGAGGTGGCCCACAAAAGGTACTAATGCCTTCCATCACCAAAATCTCATGCACTTTATATTTCTGCCCGGAACCATGCCAAGTCTGTTCTCCAACTAGCCAAAAACTCCTTCATTAACAGAAAGTGTCAAAACTTTTCAAGATCTAACTCCCCTCGTGACTTCTGGCATCTAGCCAAAAATATCTCCAATAACTTTGCTTCTTCTTCTTTTCCCTCCTCTATTTCAACCAGATGGCACCACTGCTATCACATCTATTTCTAAAGCTGAACTCTTTTCTCAGACCTTTGCTAAAAACTCTACCTTGGACGATTCTGAGCTTGTTCCTCCCTCTCCTCCACCCTCTGATTACTTCATGCCACCTATTAAAATTCTTTGCAATGATGTTTTCCATGCCCTCGCTGGCCTAAACTCGGAAGGCTTATGGACCTGATGGGGTCCCTTCTATTGTTCTCCGAAACTGTGCGTCCGTGCTTGCACCTTGCCTAGTCAAACTCTTTCAGCTCTGTCTGTCTACATCTACCTTTCCTTCTTGCTGAAAGTTTGCCTACATTCAACCTGTCCCTAAAAAGGGTGACCGTTCTAATCCCTCAAACTACCGTCCTATTACTTTAAATTCCTGCCTATCTAAAGTTTGGTTAGGTTTTTTTGGTGAAACTTTTGCTATTGCCTTGGACATATCAAAAGCTTTTGATATGTAGTAGTTTTCCAAAACTACCCTCCTACGGTTTCTATCCTTCTCTCTGTAACTTCATCTCAGGTTTCCTTTCTGACCGTTCTATTGCTGCTGTGGTAGACGGTCACTGTTTCTCCTAAATCTATGAACAGTGGTGTTCCTCAGGGTTCTGTCCTGTCACCCACTCTTTTCTTATCATTCATTAATGATTTTCTAAACCAAACTTTTTGTCCTATCCACTCCTACGCTGATGATACCACCTTGCACTTTTCTACGTCTTTTCATAGACGTCCAAGCCTTCAGGAAGTAAACATTTCACGCAGGGAAGCCACAGAACGCTTGACTTCTGATCTTTCTAAAATTTCTGATTGGGGCAGAGCAAACTTAGTATTGTTCAATGCCTCAAAAACTCAATTCCTCCGTCTATCAACTCGACACAATCTTCCAGACAACTATCCCCTCTTCTTCAATGACACTCAACTGTCCCACTCTTCTACACTGAACATCCTTGGTCTGTCCTTTACTTATAATCTGAACTGGAAACTTCACATCTCATCTCTAGCTAAAACAGCTTCTATGAAGTTAGGTGTTCTGAGACGTCTCCGCCAGTTTTTCTCACTCCTCCAGCTGCTAACTCTGTACAAGGGCTTTATCCGTCCATGTATGGAGTATGCTTCACATGTGTGGGGGATTCCGCTCATACTGCTCTTCTAGACAGGGTGGAATCAAATACTTTTCGTCTCATCAACTGACTGTCTTCAGCCTCTCTCTCACCGCCGCAATGTTGCATCACTAGCTGTCTTCTACCGCTATTTTCATGCTAACTGCTCTTCTGATCTTGCTAACTGCATGCCTCCCCTCCTCCCGCGGCTTCGCTGCACAAGACTTTCTTCTTTCTCTCACCCCTATTCTCTCCACCTCTCTAACGCAAGAGTTAACCAGTATTCTCAATCATTCATCCCTTTCTCTGGTAAACTCTGGAACTCCCTGCCTGCTTCTGTATTTCCACCTTCCTATGACATGAATTTCTTCAAGAGGGAGGTTTCAAGACACTTATTCATCATTTTTTTACTACTGCTTTGACCCTTTTATGGGACTGGCGTTTCAGTGGGCTTTTTTTTTTTACTTATTGAATTTTTGTTGCCCTTGGCCAGTGTCCTTCTTACATAAAAAAGCAACAAAAAAAGAAAAAAAAAAAAAAAAAAAAAAAAAAAAAATATATATATATATATATATATATATATATATATATATATATATATATATATATATATATATATATATATATATATATATATATATATATATATATATATATATATATATATATATATATATATATATATATATATATATATATACATAACTTGACGTATTTCCACATAAGTAATTGAACGAAGGGTGAAGAGAAACTCAGAAAAATCAGACACGAAAAAAAAAAAAAATGAGTCGAATCTTTTATCTACTCACGAAAAACATATCAATCTTTCATTGTTTTCCTGATAAGCCGAGGGAGGGAAGGAATGGGAAGTATTGAGTTTATTGTCATAGTAATACATAATAACATAATTTTTACGTATTTACAATGGAAGTGTGGCTTTAGTATGGGAGGGATGGGAGGACCGAGACCGAGGGAAGAAGGAAAGGAGAAATGATAGGGAGTAGCCGAAGGAGAAATGGTAAGAGAGTAACCGAAGGAAAAAAAGGAACAGGAAGGGTGAGGAAAGGGGATGACTATGGCCGAAGGAGGCGTGGATGGGAACCGAGAGGAAAGTACGAGAAGGAAGGAAACGAAAGAGGAAGAAATGGGAAAGAGAGAGAGAGAGAGAGTATGGGAAGAAAGGAACAAAAAAAAAAAAATGGGAACCGTGAGAAAGTTATGAGAAGGAAGTAACCGAGGTAGGAATGGATGAGAATGAAAAAAAAAAGAAAGTATGGAAGGAAAGGAACTGAGGGAGGAAAGAACTGGAAGGAGAAAGAAAGTATGGGAAGGAAGAAACCAAGCTAGAAAGGGATAGAAAGTAGGAAGAAGACATGAAAAAGATAGGACTGACGTAGGAAAGGATAGAAAAGAGGGAGAAAGTATGTGAAAGGAAGCAACGGAGGGAGAAAAGGATAGGAAAGAGGAAGAAGGAGAGAGAGATAAGAGGAATGAGAGGAAGGAAGGTATGAGAGGGAAGGACAGGAGTAAGGGACGCCCAGAGTGGATGCTAAGATGTGCGTAAATTCTCGAGAAGCCGCGTCGGATTTCTCACGTGGATTTCAAGGGACTGAGTATGATGGAAAATTTTAGGACCGTAAAAGATGACTGCCTTGTAGCGTGTCAGGAGTGAGGGGTGAGGGGTGAGGGGCTACGTGGTGGTGAAGGTGTAATTGTAGTGGTGGTGGTCGTGGTGGTGAATGGTGCGCAGTAGTAGTAATTGTAGTGATGGTGGTAGTATGTGGTGATAAGAACATAAGAACATAAGAAATAAGGGAACCTGCAAGAAGCGACCAGGCTTACACGTGGCAGTCCCTGTATGAAACACACCTACCTATTTCCATCTGCTATCCCCATCCATAAACTTGTCTAATCTTCTCTTAAAGCTCTCTAGTGTCCTAGCACTAACTAGTGATGGTAGTGATGGTGTTAGTGACGGTGGTGGTGGTCGTGGTGGTGATGGTGGTGATGATAGTTATTCAGAGGGCAACGAGTTTACAAGTTTATACACTTAAGTTTTAAAACTTTTCCACACATTACATTACCAAAGAGAGAGAGAGAGAGAGAGAGAGAGAGAGAGAGAGAGAGAGAGAGAGAGAGAGAGAGAGAGAGAGAGAGAGAGAGAGAGAGAGAGAGAGAGAGAGAGAGCAAACCAGAAGAAAAGAAAGAAGAAAGGAAGAATAGAGGTACTGTGGAACAAACCGAGGGAGAATAACAATGGGTGTTGGTGGAGTCCCGCTTTAGTGTCTCCAGGAATTCCTTTCTGGCGAACAATGGCGGCTGGAAGTGCTTGTCTTGACTCATCCCCGCCCCCCTTCCCCCTCACAAAAAAAAAAAAAAAAGGAAGGAAAGAGAGTTATTTCCCTCGACGCAATTCCAAAGCACAATCTCATCTTTTTCTTCTTTTATAAGTTTTCTTTTGCAGCCATCACGTAAGGATAATGCTGCAACACGGACGATGAGAGACACACATAGAAACAAGAAATGGAGGAAATAAGGAAGATATGACATTTTAATGCTGTACATTTTTTTCCCCTGTACTTTTTTCCCCCTTTAATGCTGTACACTTTTTTCTCCTTTCGTGTCCATTACCGAAGAAGAATAATGATGGAACAAGGATGATGATAAGAACAGAGACAAACGAAAAACATTATAAAAAAAAGTTAAGCCATGACATTTTCACTTTATTTTTAACAGCATTCTTGAGTATGCAGAATATCCCTAACTTTCTGAAAATAAAAAAATAAATAAATAAATAGAAAAATTAAAGTGACTGAAGGGAAGACTCGTCCCCGCTTCATCCTTTGCGTGGAAGACAAAGGGCGTCCTTGCACTAACCGGCGGCGAGGACTTCAAAGGGGCGCACTGAAGACATGCATTGGTTCTCCTTATGAAGCGGAAGTTTGTTTGGCTGAAGGAGACAGCAGTGAATGAACTGTGTGCGGCGGAACAACAGCCTGAAAGGAGAGAGACGACTCGTGCATGCGATTGGCTGGATGGAAAAATAGAAGAGGATCCTGTGCTTTCTGTATATCAAGGGATCTGCCCGCGCACGCGCACACACATACATAGGCACCAGCATTCTCACACACACACACACACACACACACACACACACACACACACACACACACACACACACACACACACACACACACACACACACACACACGTTGTATCGCCTCAGAAATTATCGCCTTAATTGGTTTGTTTCATGACTTTAACAGAAGACTTCCATTCCATTAATTCGATCACCATTCAATAGCTCGTTTTCCACGCTAGGAGCGCCGCGGCTTCACAACCTTGGCGGTGCGTGTGGTGGACAAAAGGCCGCACTGTGTGTCAGTGGATTAGCGTGTGCGGCTATTAGTGGATATCAATTCATTTCCAGGACGACGCGCTAAGTGGATGTGACACTCACACCTTCGGCTCTTTCATTATTCGTGTTGCCTTCCGTGTTGCGTTGTCAGTTTCGTTTCGTTGTTATTGGTTATGTGTCATATATTTTTTCCCCCTTTTTTGAGTCAACTGGCGTTTATTTTTCTCTTCTAAATTTGTTACTAATCTTTGTCCAACTTCCATGTGTATAAAAAAGACACATTTAATTCTTCTCTTGCGTCGTGATTACATAATGAGCGTAGCCCAGTCCTCGTCTCCTTCTCCATGATGGATAAAGTGGAGGTGGGCGTCAGAAAGTTTCATTCCCTGTCTTGTTACTCTTTGGTTCCTTTTACTTTAATTTCCTGTCTTTGGATTTTGGCTGAATGATTTTTGTGTTTGCATCGTAAGACTTCATTTCCTTCTGTCCGCACAATTAGAAAAAGGATAAGATATGACTCGAAAATATGAACATACACCGTTTTTGTGATCTTTAATTCCTGTTAATAAGTAATTATCATCCAAATGCCAGGAGCTGCTGTGTGTAGGTCAACTGTCCCTTTGCAGTCTCCATTTTCTCTTACTTTGACTGTTATTTGATACATCTTTGCTTAATTACTAATCACTCTGAGACATCTTTACTTGTTTTACAGCCACCTCAATTTTTTAAACTGGATATAAATTGAAAAATCTATTTTTTCATCTCTTACTTTCTTGTAGATGCTTATAAAGATTTGATGCATTGCTCCTGGTGCTGTTTATTGTTTCGTATGTCTAGTGAAGTTCTTAATTGTCAGAGTGTTCTGTGTGCGATCAGTATACGAGAACAAGAATAATGAGGCAGGTTTTTCAAGGTCGAGAGAAGACGATGCAAAACTCGTCCTTTTTTCTGACAGCATTTTCTGCTCCTACCGCGGCGAAAGAAGGAAAAAAGTACAAGTCTGGTGACGTAATGTTCGAAGCGACCAGTGCACTAGAAGAGGAAGATGGAGGAAGGCAGCTTTTTCTCGAGGATGATAAGAACGCGTCCCTTCACTGGCAGCATTTTTCATCTCAGATCATGGCGAAAGAAAAGAGTGCAAATCAAATGAACTCTTTCACTGATACAGGGATCTGAGTTCGATCATTAGACCAACACACGAGGAGGTAGACACGGGCAACTTTTTCAAGAGGGTGATAAGAACTTTATACAGACTTCACCCCTTCTCAGGCAACATTCTTCAACCACGATCATGGGGAAGAAGAGTACAACACGTGATAATGAAAGAGCAACCAGTACACAAGAAAAAGAAGATGGAGGAAGGTAGCTTTTTTTTTTCTTTTTTTTTTTGTGTGTGATAAGAGCTTGATGCAAAACTCGTCCCTTCAGTGGCAGCGTTTTCAATCCCTACCGTGGCGAGGGAAAGGTGGTGAAAGGGGGCGAGAGGAAGGCATGGCGTCCTAATCCTCCTTCGACGGGGAGCCGCAGCGAAGCCTTCCCCAGGTGACTTGGTTTTCGGTCCAAGATATCATGCCGCCAACCTCACTCCCTCCCCTTCTTCAGGAAAAATATATTGATATAACCCGGCGCCGTCCTCAAGGGGGTGCTGATGAGTGATGGGGAGGAGGGAGCTGTTGACACTTTCCCCCCTCCGGAAGCAGGATGGACAGGGGGTGGTGACGGGGGAGTGGAGCATCGAGCTTTACTGACATAAGGCAAATACCGTGGCATCTTAGCACCTCAGTCCCTTGGGATCTGTTTTTCTGGGACACCATCAAGATGCGTGCCTTTATTTTGCTGTGAGATGTTTTGGCTATGAGTTAGTGGTTGTTTACTACTACTACTACTACTACTACTTCTCTTACATTAAACTACTACTACTACTACTACTATTACTACTACTACTACTACTACTACTACTACTACTGCTACTACTACTACTACTACTACTACTACTACTACTACTACTATTACCACCACAGCCACCACTACAACCACTACGATAATTCCTCCCAAAACTCATAGCGTCTCTTGCTCAAAATGCCACGAAATGTCGAGTACTGCCCTCACCTTTTCAGCAGCGCTCATTACGAAAACATGGGATGCAAGGATGAGAGAAGGGCGGGTAAGTCACTCGTGGGCAGATCATCATTAGGCGTTAAAGAGAGGAGGTTTACCGAGCGTGAGGGGACCCATGTACTGCGGAGAGAGAGAGAGAGAGAGAAAGGGAGAGAAAGGGAGAGGGAGAGAAATATATAAATCGAGTTTTAAACATATTCATGAAACCTTTTGCTGTGTTATGGAAAGAAAACGGAGAGGAAGAAGCAGTACTAAGAGGACGGTGCTCTGAGACGCGAAAGGGAAGGGAAGGTGTGCAAAGGAAGGGACGGAGTTTGGGACGCAGGACTGGGAAGGTTTAAGACGTGAAGCAAGATGAGGCAGCTTAGGGGAGCCTTCAGTCCAACGCCGCCTCAACATTTCCTTCCTTCTCCAAATATTTCACAGGAACTTTGCGAATTTTTCCTTCTAGACGTGATGTGTGTGTGTGTGTGTGTGTGTGTGTGTGTGTGTGTGTTCTTCACTTAACTAATAATGGTCTATAATCTTACTCTATCTTCCACAATTTTTAGATAATACCCATGACTTTTTTAACAAGTCTTTGCCAGTGTAAAAAAAACAAAAAAACAGGAACACAAAAAAAAAATAAAAATAAATAAAATAAAAGGCATCACTAATTTAGCCTTTTTACTTTTCTTCTCATTGTTTTCATTGTGTGGTCTGTTCTTAGTCCTTTTCTTTTCCTTTTTTATTTTCTATTTGTTTCCTGTGCCAGTCTACCCAGTGCATGTAAAAGCGAATTATGCAGAATACTTCCCATTTCATCTCCCCTTTTAAAAATACCCATAAATATTCTTTTTCAAACGATGCAGTTACTATAGTGCACTCCTTAATTTGTATTCCATTAAGTAAATCAGAGAATGGTGGATGGGGAGGAGCCTTCTCGCTTTCGTATCCTTTCCTTATAATAGAAATGAAGATCTTGGAGTACAAAAGCATTCTTATCAGCCACCGCACCTCCAGCTTCCTGCTCTTCCTGTTGCTGTGTTTTGATATTCCTTCTTCATTTGCCTTAGTTATCTTCTCATTCCGCTAATCTCTCCTCTTCCTTCATCCATTCTTTCCCTCGTTCCATCTCAGTTTCCTTATCTGCTTCTCCTCTTCCCCTTATCATCTCATTCCTCCCACGTTTCTTTCGTATCACTCAGCGAGACCTCATTTAGAGAGAGAGAGAGAGAGAGAGAGAGAGAGAGAGAGAGAGAGAGAGAGAGAGAGAGAGAGAGAGAGAGAGAGAGAGAGAGAGAGAGAGAGAATCAACGCTGTATAAATTTCCACTTCCATTTTATTCAATCTCTTTTTCGAAACCTTTCTTGAGTCTTTCCCTTTCATTTATATTTTCCTTCTTTTTAGATCTGTATGTATGCATGTATATATGTATGTATGTATGTATGTATGTATGTATGTATGTATGTATGTATGTATGTATGTATGTATGTATTATCTGGACAGAAATTATTTGTGCTAGTATTTTATATTGCAAGAGGAATTTTTTTTTTTTTCATTAGCATATATGAGTCGCAGGAAAGTAGAGCCAAACAAAGCAGCAGGTTATTACGAAAGTGAATAGATGTAGTGATATATGAGGGACAGGAAGTAGTGGAAGAGGAGGAGGAGGAGGAGGAGGAGGAGGAGGATGTCTCGCGGCCTTATCACTCTGGGGACAAAAATTAGTCTGCTGTTATGCTCGTAAATCGAAGAGAGCTTTTTTTTTCCGGGTTTGCAACGGGATATTACGAGGCACCAGGGTCACCAGAGGATGATAAATTACTGCAGCGTGGAAAGAAAAGGTTGTATTCTTCCCCAGCAGTGATAATGTCTAGTCCTCATACAGTGTTTGTGAAAGGAGTCTCCACTACTATACAAACTCGTAGTGTTGTCGAGGAAGGCTGATCTTAGTTGGGAGAATGTGACAGTGTAGTTTTTAAGTGTAGATATTTCAAAGCTCCTGCAACATTTTCTGTGGTCTCGTTAAAGTGAGAGATAAAAAAAATAGGAAAGAAAGAAAACAAGATGTAAAAAAAAGCAAAGTATATAGGGAAAGGCTGCCGTAATCTTTTCAGTAGGAGATGAAAAGATAAGAAAATATAAAGAAATAGGAAAACACGAATGAAAAGACTGCCATTATTTTTCCTGCCGAGTGTTTCAGGCTGAAGCACGATGGCTGGATAACCGCCTTATTATACTATGCATGGCTGGAGCCCCCTCGCTGGGAACGTCTCGAGGTGATTAAGGAATCCTTAGAGCAAGATAGCTAAGACTCTGTATCTCTATTAGGGTTACAGAAAAGCGCCACTCTTCTCACTAAGAAACTGCCAAGGAAAGTATCTTCAGGTATCTTTAAATATCCGCCCAGAAAACACAGCCATGTAAAGTAGTATCTTGAAGTGTCTGTCCACAAAACACAGTCAAGTAAAATGTTTCAAAGTATCTATCTACAAAACACAGCCAAAAATAAAGTATCTTGAAGTACCCGCCTACAAAACACGGCCCCCCAAAAGGTATCTTCAGGAATACACCCACAAACGCAGCCGAATGGAGTGTCTTGAAGCATCCTCCCACAAAACATGGTCAAATAAACTACCTTCAAATTCACGCCCACCAAACACCAAAGAACACAGAGCAACAGTTTACACTTGCTAAACACAACACCTTATCTTCCAACACCGAACTTCCATGCTAACATTTCTCGCGCTCTTTTTTTATTCCGGTAAAAAACAAAAACAAAAACAAAAAAAAAAAGTAATGGAGGTATCATTTGTCCAGTAAATTGCGCGTGAGTGTGAATAATACACTGTGAAAATTATACTTGGAAAACAACAAGTCTTGAATGCAAAATTGAAGCCGCTTTCCCGAACCACACTCACTGCAAATATACGTCGGAAAAAAAAAAAAGAGTGACGGAGGGAGGCAGTGGGGAAAATAGAGGACGTGAATAGGAAGGGAAATGAAGGGAGGCAGTAGGGAGAGATGGAAGAGAAGAATTAGGAAAGGGTGATGCGTGCCTGCCTCGACTCCCTGTATACGTGCAAACACATATAGGAAGATAAATAGATAAACAAATAGATAGGTAGATAAAAGGAATAAATGTAGGTAGATTTATAGATAGATAGGTAGGTAGATACATTATTGACTACAAAAAATACATACATACATAGACATAATGAGACAGTATTTGATTCTGAGTCCAACCTAGCGCTTCATCACAATATTGCTGAACTACAACAAAGAAATTTTCGATGTTAATAATGGCAGTTTTAGCGAACGTATGTATTAGAAACACACACACACACACACACACACACACACACACACAAGGCAAAACTAGGATTCTGACCACAATATGACGTTTTTAGCCCATACATACGTGCAAATGTAAGGGCGAAAAAATTAGTGTGGGATGTTTGTGTATGCATGCATGAGTGTGCATATGAGTGCATGAGTGTGCATTGTGTGCAAAATAAACACCTTGTTAAAGGAAGTTTTGAATACAACAAGAGTATTATTTGAATCAAAGAAGGGAGATTCAGTTGTGATGTGTTGATGCAAGGATTGCAATAGCAGCCTTTATTGGTTATCAAGCTATTTTGTTTTGCCACTTGAAATGAATGTGTCACTCACATATATACACATGTTCAGCAGGAGGACAAAACCTTTGCCTCTTTTTTGTATTCAGTCCATATTTACTGAATCAAGCCATTCCAAAAATTTTGTGCATTCAGCGTTAATGCGCGTGGTGTGTTCCACAATAGGTTTACTCTGAACTTCAGCATGATGCAATCTGTCTTCATTGAAATTTATCTGGAACGGAAGTCCAGCTTACAAACACTCCTCTTCTTTCTTCTTGGACTGTTCTAATTCTTTTTTTTTTTTAGCATTGATGACGTTGTGGTGAAGGCGATCATTACATTTATTTTGTGCCTTGAGAGCCTTCCTAGCTTTCTTTCTAGCTTCTTGACTGTGATACTTCAAGTGCCTCGACTCAGAGTTCCTGTATGCTTGCTGGTTTTTGAGCTTCTTCAAACGTTTAATCTCTTCAAATATCTTACCCTCCTCGGTATTCAGTTCCATAATTAACTGTTTGATGTTCTTTTCCATTGCAGCTTTGTTTTGTATGCCATCTTCAAGATCTTGCAAGTTAGTATTCAATTTCACCAAGTCATCAGAATACTGTACATTAATTGCTTGAGCAGCTTCAGTTCATTGATAACCTTGGGTAGAGACCGCTGGTAGACTTTAAGTTAGAATTGAATCTTTACATGAGGTATACAATATAATGGTAATAAAACAAATAGAAAAGTTATGAATGATGCTCAGCATCCATTGCACTGCCAGTATAAGTTTCTGAGATCGGGCAAGAGGTCAGCACTGCTCATGATGCATACGAGTAGATTTAAAAATTCCTTTATCCCACTGAATATAAATCTATATAAATCTTAAACCTCACGCTGATTTCTCTCTCTCTCTCTCTCTCTCTCTCTCTCTCTCTCTCTCTCTCTCTCTCTCTCTCTCTCTCTCTCTCTCTCTCTCTCTCTCTCTCTCTCTCTCTCTCTCTCTCTCTCTCTCTCTCTCTCTCTCTCTCTCTCTCTCTCTCTTTTCTATTGTGTGTATGTTTTATTTTACTCTTACCTTTGTAATCACGTGGATGAGCTCTACGCCAAGAAGATTTTCATGTTATATGTATATTCAATATGAAAATAACATTACACACACACACACACACACCACCACCACCACCACCACCACCACCACCACCACCACCACGTATCATCAGAGGAACAAACACCATTAGATTATCCCGTCAGGAGTGTCCTGCGGAAGTGAGAAAAGAGAGAGAGAGAGAGAGAGAGAGAGAGAGAGAGAGAGAGAACATAAGAACATAAGAACATAAGAACATAAGAAATAAGGGAAGCTGCAAGAAGCGACCAGGCTTACACGTGGCAGTCCCTGTATGAAACACTCCTACCTATTTCCATCTGTTATCCCCCATCCATAAACTTGTCTAATCTTCTCTTAAAGCTCTCTAGTGTCCTGGCACTAACTACATGATTACTGAGTCCGTTCCACTCATCTACCACTCTATTTGAGAACCAATTTTTTCCTATCTCCTTCCTAAACCTAAATTTTTCAAGCTTGAACCCGTTATTTCTTGTCTCTACCTTGGTTGCTGATCCTAAGAATTTTGCTTACATCTCCCTTGTTATAACCCCTATACCACTTAAAGACTTCTATCAGGTCCCCTCTTAACCTACGTCTCTCTAGAGAATGTAAATTTAACCGCTTCAACCTCGCTTCGTAAGGAATACTCCTCATCCCCTGGATCCTTTTAGTCATTCTCCTCTGTACTGATTCTAATAGACCTATATCTTTCCTGTAATGTGGGGACCAGAACTGCACAGCGTAGTCTAGATGAGGTCTGACCAGCGCCAAGTATAACTTTAATATTACTTCCGGCCTTCTACTTTTAACACTCCTAAAAATGAATCCTAGTACCCTATTTGCCTTGTTTCTGGCTTCTATGCATTGTTTCCCTAGACGGAGTTCAGAGCTAACTATAACTCCTAAATCTTTCTCGTACCCTGTACCTACCAGAGTTTGGGTGTTTAATGTGTACCTATTGTGTGGGTTTCCTCTACCTACGCTAAGCACTTTGCATTTATTGATATTAAATTGCATTTGCCATCTATCCGTCCATTCATTCATTCTATCTAAGTCTGTCTGCAAGGCGATGGCATCCGCTTCTGACCTAATTAATCTACCTATCTTTGTGTCATCCGCAAATTTACTAACATCGCTACTAATTCCACTATCCAAGTCATTGATATATATTAGAAATAATAATGGCGAGAGAGAGAGAGAGAGAGAGAGAGAGAGAGAGAGAGAGAGAGAGAGAGAGAGAGCTGGTTAATATGTATTCCTAGACTTCTCTATTAGCAGAAAGAGTGAGTCTCTCTCTAAGCCTTTCCTGTCCTGCTCCTCCTCTTCAGGTGTTGCGTCGTCAGTATTCGGTATAGTTTTTTTGAGTTAGAAATGATAAAACTCTTTTTTTTTTTTGTAATGTATTAATTAAGTTCTTACTTCTTTTTTTTTTGTCAACTTCTCTTTCATATAAAGGGAAAAGAATTGTGTCTCTTATAACCAAGATTGGTGAGAAAGATTTATGAATTTTCTTTTGCTTGGATTAAGAAAATTAAGTAATTCTTTCTTTATGTTTCTCAAATCTTTCCCTGTCTCCTTTATAAGCATTAAAAAGGATTAATTATGATAATAATTAATTATAATAATATTTTGAGTACTAAAACTTTTTTTTTTTTTTTATGCAACAATTAAGTGAGCTTTGAATTTTGTATAACCCTTTACCAGCATCCTTTACCAGCATGAAAATTGGATTACACGCTTGCATAACAAAAAACTGTGATGAAGACCCGCATTATTAAACAAGCCACTCCATGAAGGACTTTGCCGGGTGGAAAAAAATCGCAGTACTGAATTAGAAACTCGTAAGGGAAGACTGTTTTCTGCAGGCTGTGGGAGGAAGGTTTACTTGATACTTTGACCCTACTGACCCTGAGAATATTATGAACACCCTACTTCTGAATAATTTTCCACATAGCATACAGTTTTTTTTTTTCTTTTTTTTTATACCATATTCTATACCTCAGTACTTTTCACTCATCTTTTTTCTTTCACCAGCACTTCATTTCACACTCCTTCCTTCTTCCGCATTTCGCTCTCCTTCCTTAATTAATTAATTAGTTCTATAACAGTGATGCAGTGATACAATTTACAATTTGCAACCTAAAATGAAAATAACAGTTAACTTCTTAGACTTTTTTCCTCCCTGTCCTTGTAAACAATTTTTTTCTTTTTTTTTTTCCTTTTTTTTTCCACGGTGCTCCGAATGGTGGAAAGAGAGCTAAGAGGGAATGCTACTGACTTATAAGCCTCCTCTATGCACCTACAGGTATTAAAGATTCAGGTGTTCTGAAGGTTTTATAGGTGTATGTCTCCCTTGAAGCCTTGCAGTGCCGTGTTATAGAGGTGACCTGAGTTGTATGTGAGGGATTGCTGGAGAAGTAAGAAGAAAAAAGGAAAGTGGGGTTAAATCAAAAGGGAAAAAGGGATTGAGAGAGGAAGAAAAATGAACACTGAATTTCTTTATTGACTAGCCGGACCAAAACAAGTAAAAATAAGAAATGAAATAATGGATTATCTGGTATTCTAAAGCTAAGGGATCAATAATTATAGTTAAGATTAAAAGGATATGGAGGAGGATTAAGTTATGCTCTTAATCAATTAGCGGGAGAAAAAAAAAAACGTGGAAAGAAGAAAGAAGGTAATAAACATTCTGGTATTCTAAATCCCTTCCGATGTCAATATAAATGATTAAGAGTATTAAGAGGATACGGAGGATGATTACGTTATGTTCTTTATTAACTAGCGGAACCAAAAAAAAAAAAAAGGAGGGGGAAAATAAGAAAGAAAACATCTAATACTCTAATCCCTTCCGATCTCGACATAAGGGGTTAAGACTAAGATTTACACTTTCACTACAATGTACTACAATTCACAACCCAGACTGATGTACGAAATCTTTATTAACACCTGCGAGAATGAACGGGATGAAAAAGCATAAATTTTCCAACTCCTACCCAGTATAACGTTTGGAGATGACTGTGGAACGAAAAAAAAAAAAAAAATTACCCTGACTGATTATTGATTAGGGAAAGACGCACCAAATGGCAATGAATAGGTTTAACAGGATATTGACTAGGATTAGGTTCAGATATCAAAGGAGGATACGTAGGAGTAGACTTGGGTATACCTGCACAAATTGAACGGTAGGATCGATAACTGGTACTGGATGGGAGAGGATGATGAAGAAGACCTGCACGATATCTACCTTCACATCTGAGGAGTAGAAAAAGAAACGTACGTCCAGGAAGACCCGATTTTTTGGCGTCCCCATTGATGGAGTGCCTCGCTTTTCTCCCTTTTTTCAAATCTATCTGAGTGAGGGACGGAGGGAGAGAGGGAACAGAGGAAAGTATAAAATGAAAAGTGCGGATAAATTGCTAGGCAGGTTATTACTCCTGAATTTTCGTCTCTCTCTCTCTCTCTCTCTCTCTCTCTCTCTCTCTCTCTCTCTCTCTCTCTCTCTCTCTCTCTCTCTCTCTCTCTCTCTCTCTAAAACTCTGCACTTTCAAGGTTTCTCTTCACCTCGCGCGGTTCGATTCTCCTTTGGTTCACTCTCAGTCTGGCTTCTCTTACCGGATCTCTTGGATTAGTGAGGGAATAATTTTGGTAACTTTTTTTTCTTTTCCTTCATTCAGTACAGGGTTGGAAATGATATTGACCTTTGAGATGTTAATTGAAATTCATCCTTTATATTAGTGAAGAAACGCGTGGCTTTGAGGGCAGAGTAAAGAATGTAGTTCTTCCTTCTCAGATTGATTTTTTTTTTTTTTATGTAGGAAGGACACTGGCCAAGGGCAACAAAAATCCAATAAAAAAAAAAAAAAATGCCCACTGAAACGCCAGTCCCATAAAAGGGTCAAAGCAGTAGTCAAAAACTTATGAATAAGTGTCTTGAAACCTCCCTCTTGGAGGAATTCAAGTCATAGGAAAATGGAAATACAGAAGCAGGCAGGGAGTTCCAGAGTTTACCAGAGAAAGGGATGAATGATTGAGAATACTGGTTAACTCTTGCGTGAGAGAGGTGGATAGAATAGGGGTGAGAGAAAGAAGAAAGTCTTGTGCAGCGAGGCCGCGGGAGGAGGGGAGGCATACAGTTAGCAAGATCAGAAGAACAGTTACCATGAAAATAGCGGTAGAAGACAGCTAGAAATGCAACATTGCGGCGATGAGAGAGAGGGGCTGAAGACAGTCAGTTAGAGGAGAGGAGTTGATGAGACGAAACTCTTTTGATTCCACCATGTCTAGAAGAGCGGTATGAGTGCAACCCCCCAGACATGTGAAGCATACTCCATACATGGACGGATAAGGCCCTTGTACAGAGTTAGCAGCTGGGCGGGGTGAGAAAAACTGGCGGAGACGTCTCAGAACACCTAACTTCATAGAAGCTGTTTTAGCTAGAGATGAGATGTGAAGTTTCCAGTTCAGATTATAAGTAAAGGACAGACCGAGGATGTTCAGTGTAGAAGAGGGGGACAGTTGAGTGTCATTGAAGGAGAGGGGATAGTTGTCTGGAAGGTTGTGTCGAGTTGATAGATGGAGGAATTGAGTTTGTATCTTATATCATGTGTTTTTTTTTTTTTTTTATTTATTTATCTAACTCTTATACTTTTTGTTATCACGTTAGTCCTAGTTGCAGTTCTTCTTTCTTACTTCCATTTGATTTTTTTTTCTTTTTTTTTCGTTCGTGTTCTCATTTCTTTATTTCTCCTTCCGTCAGCAATTTCTGTTCTATTCAACCTTTATTCTTTTCTCTTGCTCACTTTTCTTCTTTTTGTCCCCGCTCCCTTCTACTTTTTTCCTTTCCTCCTTACTGTATTTATTTCTTTTTTTTTTCTTTCTTTCCGTATGCTCTGTCTTTTTCATTTTTCCTTTCTTCCTCTCTTTATTTCACTCTTCTTCTTCTTCTTCTTCTTGTTCCTTCTGTCAGCGATCCATTTCCCATTTCCCCTTCCTCCATTCTCGCATTTCGCTTTCATTCCTTCCCGTCCTCACTCCTACATCCATTTCTCCTCTCTTCCTGTCTTTATTTTTCTCTCCTTTCTTTCAGCCAGCATTCCATTTTTCCACTCCTTCCTGATTTCTGCAGTTCACTTTCTTTCTTTCTTTCTTTTTTTTTTGACAGTTTCCTCTTTCGCCTTCTCCATTTTCGCTTAACATATTTAGCTTTTATTATTTATTTTCCACTTCTCTTTGTCTTTTTTTTTTGTCTTTATTCCAATTTACCATTTCTTCTTTATTTCTGTAATTGCCTTTCTTTCTTTCAGCGTTTTGTGTTCTCCTCTTCCCCCTTCTCCATTCATATTTGGCATATTTAACTCTTAATTTTTCCATTTCTCCTCTCTTTCTTTATTTTTCTCTCTTTTCTTCACGTCAGCATTGTATTTTTTCCATTCCTTCGTAATTTCTGTAATTGTCTTTCTGTCAGGGTTTTCTATTCTCCTCTTCCGCCTTCTCCATTCTTATTTAACATATTTAACTTTTATTAGTTTTCAATTGTCTTCTCTCTTTCTTTATTTTTTTTCATCTTTTCTTCCTATCAGCATTATATTTTTTTTTCCATTTCTTATTAGTTTTATAAGTTTTATCTCTTTCTTTCAACATCCTCTTTCCTCCTCCTCCTCCTCCTCCTCCTCCTCCTCTATTTTTTGTTCTATATTTAACCTTCCTTATTTTTTTTCCGTCTTTTTTATTTTTTCTCCTTTCTTTCCACTGACACTTCATTTTTCCCAGTATCTTTCATTCCTTCCCTGTTTCTGTGATTATCTTTCTTTACCACAGCATCCTCTTTTCTCCCCCATCTCCTCCTCCACTCTAATGTAAAATAACTAACCTTCCTTAATCTTCCATGTCAAGATGGAGATTACAGATTTACGACAATGCCACGAAGAGGGTGAAATTCTCTCCATAACTTCTTCCTGTCCTTATCAAACGTTCCTTCTGTCACTCAGTACGAAGGCTGGAAGTTTCCCACGCAATGGTGCAATGACCTGGAATGACTTGAGGTTGAGAGCCGCACCCCCACCTCAGGGAGTCGCGGATCACGGCTAAGGCGAGGGCTTTGAGTGGCCTGATTAGCTGCCGGTCGATTGGGCTGCGAGTGGCGGGGCGGGCGATAGGGTGATAACGTTTACTGGCGCATTAACGGGGATTCTCTTTGGTATTAGAATGTTATGGTGGGATATGGTTTAGAATTTAGATATGTGCGGTTGATGAGAAAATGAGTCATAGTGTTGCTGGAACCTTGTATGTTTTTTTTTTTTTTATTTATTTATTTATTTTTTATTTTTTTATTTATTATTTTTTTTATACAATTTACTTCTGCATCAATGTGTGACTGCTACGGGTTCGCCTTAATATCGAAAAGCTGTGGTGAAGGTTGAGTATATGATCAAGAAAGGGGGGTAATAGTGTATCTGTTTGGTGTCCTTTTTTTAATTTTTGTAACCTTTACTGGCGTATTAGCGTGTGACTGCTGTGGTGTTTTCCTTACTGTTAAGATGCTTTGGTGTTAGAATTTAGTTAAGAAAGATGCGGTTGATAGCAAATGGAATAATAGTGTATCTGAAACCTTCTCGTGTCCGTGTTTTTTTTTTTTTTTTTTTTTTTTTTTACAGATGAAGACTCGTTTAGGTGTACTCAAGTGTCGTGCTGTCACTAGGAGTCAAAGGGTTAATATCTTTTTGGTGGTGTTTACTAATTACTTACTTCATGGTTATGGTTAAAACTTAGACTAATTTGTCCTCTCTTTTTCGCTTCAGTTAATGGAGAGATCTCGAGGATAAACTAAATAAGATGTATCTGATGTCTAATTTATTTCCCCTTTTTAGTCGATTCTTGATTATTGGAAAGGCATGAATTAATTTGACCAGTCCAGAGATTTCAAGACCAAAGGAAATGTTTGGCAATTTGTGATTCACTGTGGGAATAGACTGAAGAAAATGTTTGGTAATTTGTGATTCACTGTGGGAATAGACTAGTGAAAATGTGTGGTAATTTGTGATTCACTGTGCATGCAAGCAGTGGTGGTCTCTTTCTAGTTACTCAGTCCCCGCTTACCGTCAAAATGTAGATAAAGTTTCCCTCTCATTTCGTTCCAGCTCCAGTGCACAGATTTTGAGGGCAGATTAGATAAAATGCATCTTGATTTGTGCTTTATTTCCCATTAATGTAGTGGTGGTATCCTCCAAATTACTCGATACATAATTATCGCTAAAAATTAGATAATTATTCCATCTCATTTCGCTCCAACTCGTGCGGAAATATTCAGGGGACACAATACAGTAAACACATCTTGATTTGCTGTGAGTTTCCATATACACACTTAAGCCGTTCACTTGCTAAAGTTATTGCCATGAACCACGAATGCACGAGCCTCAGTTATAGCCGGGCTCGGTCTTTCGTCTTTCTCACGGATTTTCAGGTAATGTAGTGGAGCCTCGGGAAGGTGAACCGTGGCTCCTGCACGTGAAGCTGTGCCTTGTGTTCCTGGAGAAAGGATTATTACCTTCCACAAGTTTAAAGGTCAAGCAATCAAGCATTCTGATGGAGAAGTGTAAAAGTCACATTGACCCAATTATTTATCGATGTTAATTACGTTGTATCATTCCATTATGTTAATTAGGGTGATTAACGGTAGCGTTTCCAAGCCCTTCATTATGGTGGGCTTGTCTCCATGATACTTGGTACGTGAGTGACGTCAATTTATCAAAGCAGTGATTGCGACTCGTGGCTGGCTGGCTGGCTGGCTGGCTGGCTGGCTGGCTGGCTGATTGGCTGTGGCTGGCTTACTGCTTGCTGACTGACTGATTGATTGATTGGCTGGCTGGCTGGCTGATAAACTCTCTGGCTGGCTAGCTGGCTGGTTGGCTGGTTGGCTGACTGGGTGGTTGACTGGCTGGGACTTGCTTGAGGCGGCTTGATTTAATGTCTCTGGCTGGGAAGTTTGCCAAGATCATTCGTCTCTCCCATCAAAAACTTAAGAAGCGTGTATAGAGAAAGAGCACGCCCTCGCTTAGCTTCGTTCTCATCGAAATGAATACATGAATTGAAACTTAATATAGAAGAACGCTGTAGCATTCCTCCCTCGCACAAAAAAAAAAAAAAAAAAAGAAAGAAAGAAAAGAAAAAAAAAGTTTTGACGTATAAACTAGCATAGAGGAAAAACAACTTTACATTGAACACTGTAAATACTAACCACATGAACTGGAACTTTACCTTGAAGAACACTATAGAGGACGCTGAGCCCCTCTCATTAGTTGTCACAATGTTAGCACCGAGTCAGTGAACAAATTTATGGATGGGGATGACAGGTGGAAAGAGGAATGTTCAATACAGGGACTGCCTCTTGTAAACCCGATAGCTTCTTAAAACTTGCCATATCTCCTTGTGTATTTGTGTACTTAACGAAAATTAAAACGCATATATAAAACAGCAATATACGTCACTTACCATTACTCAGAACATTTGTAGTAAGACACGTCAACTGGACCTTTAAATCCGAAGAACAATAATTTATGTCTCTCATGAAATTTAGTCAGAATCCTTAATTATTTCACAAGTAGACACGTAATTGTTGTCATAGATTAACTTCTTCATCCAGACGACTAAAGTTTTTCTCTCTCTTTCCTAAGCCTCTCTCGCCTCCTCCAGTTTTCATTATTTTTTTGTGTCAGTCTTGATTATTTCATTGTTTTTTCCCATCCATTAATTTCTCAGCTGTCAATAGCATCTCTCTCTCTCTCTCTCTCTCTCTCTCTCTCTCTCTCTCTCTCTCTCTCTCTCTCTCTCTCTCTCTCTCTCTCTCTCTCCATGCCGTGCTGATTTGTGTAATATAGAGCTATGCTTTTTTTTTTTAGTTCATTACAGTTTAATTACATTAGTTTTAATGGCCCCATTGTTACCCGCGGTGAGAGAGAGAGAGAGAGAGAGAGAGAGAGAGAGAGAGAGAGAGAGAGAGAGAGAGAGAGAGAGAGAGAGAGAATGGTTATCTTTTGTTTCTAATTAATGTGTCATGGGCAGGAGAAAAGCATCTTATTACTAAATACCACCACCTTTTTTTTTTTCCCCGTTTAACCCCTCTCCTTCCCCCCCCTCCTCTCTGTCTCTCTCTCTCTCTCTCTCTCTCTCTCTCTCTCTCTCTCTCTCTCTCTCTCTTGACCGTCACATGCACAAACACACACACACACACACACACACACACACACACACACACACACACACACACACACACACACACACACACACACACACACACACACACACACACACAGACACGGGAAGGTCATAGCAGCAATGAACAACTCACTGAAATGACACCACATCAGTAGTTAGGGTTAATTATTGTTGTTGTGTGTGTGTGTGTGTTTTTTTTTTTTTTCTGCTCTTGATATTCAATTACTGCCGGTGTTACAATGCCCCAGTGTGTAGCAGGGGTCAGTGCTGTAATTCATGAAGTGCTCCTCGCTGTAACCCATTCAAATCACCACAAACAAATTACGAAGCCCATGAAACCAGCAACAGTTAACCACAATAAATTATGTACGACGGTGTTGAATGAGTAATGACATGACTGTGAACGCAAATTTGAACGGAAACTATCATGCGTAACGTAATGGGGACTCGCTAATGATACGAGTATGTAGGATAGACTGAAACTGATGGCGTGGTGCTGAAAACGCTTAATGTGATGGAGTGTAGTGTCATAACCCAGACTCACCCATTACCCATGTTGTTCCTCATGTACTCGCACTGAAATAAATTGATCAACTATTTCATTTCTTTTTCATCTCAATTTATCAGTTTTTCTTTTTTTTTTTTCTTGAGTGGGGAGGAACGGGAAGTCGACGGAACTTTTTTTTATCTTATCTTTTTTTTTTTTATTTCTTATTGCTCTTGGCCAGTCTCCTTGACACACACACAAAAAAAAAGAAGGGGGAAGAAAGAAAAGAAAGAGTGTTCCTCAGACTGATGCCTCGCTTCCTCCTCCTCACCCTTCCTGGTACGTCGTCGCTGCTTTACACGTCAATACACGTCGGGTTGTCAGTGCCGAGTCGATAGAAAACTTAAAAAAAAAAAAAAAGATTCGACAAGATTGTGAATAGTGGTGATAGGATTTGTACTTCATCATCTTTTGTGCTCATAAACTTACAATTAATCTCCCTCACACTTATTAAAATTACATGAATACTTACCTCCTGTTGAATTATAGAAAATTATCGACTAAGACACTGATCTACCGATTCTGAATAATCCATTTTACTTTTTTCTTAGGGATTTACACCTCAGTGGGACTATTTTTGCCCCTCTTGGTTGCTGTAGGTCAGTGCCCCTCTTACATACAATGAGTCGTCTAGAGAAGCGGAAACGTGAAGAGAGTGTTGCGTCGTGGCTCGATTGAACAGCCGCCACTGATAACCTCTCACTTCAGTAACCTTTGCTCGCGTAGCCTCAAGAAAGCCTCGCAGCTGTCTTGTCTATCAGCTTTACCAAGACAATATATTATGTAAAACGCTCTTACGACCCTCAGGAGCATTTTTGGCTTGTAAGGAGAAAGATTTGCATTATGTAGTAGCTAGTTTTTATACTGACTTGGATGTTGTCGAATATATTATATGGAAACGGTTTGGAAATGAGTTTGAGATGACCGTTAGACTGAATGTTGAGGTTGTTATGTAGTTCATGAAAAGATGCGTGTCTTGTGAGATGATAGCGTAACTCAAGACTAGTTTCTGTCTTTTAACGCCTTGTTCTTCCATAATGACTATTTTGAAAGGCCACAGAGGTGTATTACTCATATTGATGATACAGAATTCTTGTTAAATACCATTAGGAGCATGAAAAGACTCTTGAAAGCCCGCATTTACTTTCACTAGAGCCTATTATTTTTTTTTCCAAAGGCGACAGAGATGATTAGTCGGGGTTCCACTTGCATTTTTTATATTGATACAAAATTCTTAAGCTTTCACTAGAATCATGAAAGCATCCTTGAAAATTTGCACCAACTTTCATAAGAACCTGTTACATGTAAGAAATAAGACGACGAAATGTTTACGAATACAGTACAACACATCAACGCAACGTGAAACGTAAACTGGATTCCGAGCAAAGTGCAGCACGTGGCATGGTCTGAGAACTACCTGCCAAAAAAAAAAGACACAACAATGGAAAGTAAAATTGTGGAAACAGGTTCGCTTTAGTAGAGGA
Organism: Scylla paramamosain; assembly: GCF_035594125.1. NCBI lineage: Eukaryota > Metazoa > Arthropoda > Malacostraca > Decapoda > Portunidae > Scylla > Scylla paramamosain. The sequence goes on from NC_087160.1 coordinate 22,464,072, forward strand.
ACAATTTTACTTCTTTTATTTATGTATTTTTCATCCTCCGTATTAGAGCAGCTCCCAATCGCTTCCTTCCCTGGTGGTGACTTTATACTTAAATCACACACGATATTCAATTTTCATCGTAGTTACCATGTGTTGTCAAGGTGGATGCTCGTGGCTTCAATCAGTACCTCGCTTTATTTATTTTCTTTCCTTGCCGTAAATCTGTCAACGAATCGCTCTATGTTTTGCAGGCGAACACTTTCCTTTGGGCTCTGACGTCACAGCTACGGTTTGCAGCATGTTTTACTGGGTGTCATTGGTCGCTTATATGAATCTAGTGATAGCTTAGCAAGAATTCTACGCCATCAATTGGAAAAACAGGTATGGGGTCTTAGTTAATCATCTATGTGGCCTTTGAAAATAGTCGTGATGAAAGCCCGAAGCTTTTAAGAATATTCAGCGCTACAGTAGACACCAAAAAAAAAAAAAAATGAATGTGAGTCTTGAGGTAAAATGTAGAAGAAAATCAACATAAGTGTACTTTGATATTATGTCTTGTATAATAATTTCCTGTACTTAATTTCCATTAACGTGTTTTCATAATCAAATGTGAGAGTGAAATAAATGAATACAACAAAAATGCAATATTAAAGTAGCGAAAAAAAAACACCCATGGGGAACATAGCTAATTATCTCTATGGCCTTCGGAAAATTGAATGTGAGAGTGAAATAAATGAATACAATAAAAATGCGGTATTGAATTAGTGAAAAAAAACACCCATGGGATGCTAACTAATTATCTTAATGACCTTAAAAAAAAAATGTCAACATGAGAGACTGTAGTATTAAAGTATATAGACGATAGTTGTGATGAAACTCCATAATACTTAACAGTGCAGTCAGACAACTATCTCTCTCACGGACTTCGTTTCTTTATTAACAGCTGCTGGTGCGTCTTTGCAGAGTGGCAGAGAACCCAAAAAAGTGCCTGATGGGGCGAAGCGCAGGGCGTGTTCATTAATTCACGTGTTATCTCAACTTACAGATCCAGGAAACAAAGGATAAGACGCAGATTGCTCGGAAACATTTACATATGATAATCGTGTTCGTGGTCACGGGAAGCGGGAACCTGAGGAAGTGAGTGAAGTAGCTTGGCAGTCAATATGAAGAGACTGCAGTAGGTTAGGACGAAGGAGGGAAACTTGTATAGATGAATGGCAGTATTGCATCGTGTTTTGTGTGGAAGTCGTGATTTTTTAGGCGACATGTATTTTCGAAGTACCACACAGACAGAAATAGATGGGTGGATGAATAGATAGATAGATTAATAAATAGATAGATGGATAAATAGACAGATAACTAGCATGGACCATCAAATCGCTCTTACATTAAGCACATTAAACACAACTAACACATAGGATACATGCAACACACACACATACACACACACACACACACAAATAGAAAGACATAGAAAGCTGGGCAGACAGACAGACAGATAGATAGGCAAATAGAAAGATAAATAGATAGGTAGACAGACAAAGAGAAAAAAGAGCAAGGCCATACAATACATAGACATCAAGACCACTCGAGACGTTCTTACCCGAGTAGTGTTGCTGGAAAATGAGAGAGAGAGAGAGAGAGAGAGAGAGAGAGAGAGAGAGAGAGAGAGAGAGAGAGAGAGAGAGAGAGAGAGAGAGAGAAAGAGAGAGAGAGAGAGAGAGAGAAAGGAGCGGTTTATGGAGAAAGGCAAAGTGGTATGGGGGAAGTGGGAGCGTCAATGGGAAAGAGGTGAGGAGAAACAGGATGGGAAAGAATGAAATAGAGGAAAAGTGAGGAGGTGGTAAGATGGAAAACACGTAAGAAGAAGAAGAAGAAGAAGAAGAGGGAGGGAGGGAAGGGGGAGGGGGAACGGAAACAATGAGGAAGATGAGCAAAGAGCAAAGGAAGCATTGGGAGTGATTGAGGACTGAAGAACGCGCGGCTGGAATGGCAGAAGAGTCTCGGAGTGAGTGGGAGACTGAATGTTTATCGCAGAGAGAGAGAGAGAGAGAGAGAGAGAGAGAGAGAGAGAGAGCACTGCAATATCCCGCGTACGGCGTCACATTGCGGCCCAAATCTCTCATTCCCGCGTCATTGAGTCATTTCCTGGTAGCGGCGGAGCGGTGGTCAGCTCTTTACCAGCGACGAGGGGCACCACACGGCAAATGAAGCAGCAGATACTCCGCTCTCTCGAATACGAACAGGAGAATAGGTACGGAGAGACGGATAGGCACAGGCAGACTGATATAGGAATAGAAACGCATGTATAGATAGATAGATGGGTAGATAGAGGGATAGATAAAATACGCTGGGTGAAGATGCCACACTGGTTTAGAACTTGGACAATTCTATAATTTGTAACTTTCCTTGTGCACATTAATGCGGATAAGTTTCCTCTAACTTCCGAAATCAGTTATAAGCCGTGTCGAAGTAGTGGTAGTAGTAGTAGTAGTAGTAGTAGTAGTAGTAGTAGTAGTAACAGTATTCTTTTATATGAAGCTGGTGAGTTATCTTATTTTATTATTATTTTTTTTTTTTTCTCTATTATTACTATTTTTTTTTATTTTTTGCTTGGTGCCAATACATTTTTCGTGATAAAGGAAGGTTTTCTAATATCGTGTTTATTGGTGATATCCTGGCCTCCAATATTTCCTTCCGCAGTATTATGTCTTCCTGTCGTGTGGCGTTATATTGTAAAGATCTCTCTCTCTCTCTCTCTCTCTCTCTCTCTCTCTCTCTCTCTCTCTCTCTCTCTCTCTCTCTCTCTCTCTCTCTCTCTCTCTCTCATCTTCATGCCGTGCTGACTTGTGTAATATAGAGCTACTCTTTTTTTTGTTCATTACAGTTTAATTACATTAGTTTTAATGGCCCCATTGTTACCCGCGGTGCTCAGGCCTCGCAGCGCCTCACACGACACGCCGCCACACTAAACTGCCGCTACACTCTGCCATCAGCAGGGACAACAGTGTTATTAGTTTCGGCAGAAAAGAAAAATGGTGCAGATGATGAGTCCTCAGATAAAGTATTTGAGGTTTAAACTTTTTTTTTTTTAGAGTAATAGAAGAAAAATTAATAAAGGTGTAGTTTGGTATGTTTTGTATCTGTTCTGAGGGAATGTACTTGTTTTTTTTTTTTGTTTTTTTTTGCGAGTGTATTGCGGAGAAATGCAACACAAGAGTATTTTGATCTATTGTTTTCTCTAATGATCTACTATTATTCTTACCATTATTGTCTTTCAGAATTAAAAGTGAGAGAGAAACACATGAATACATAACACCAAAAAATAAAAAGAGACGTGCAATATTAAATTAATGAATCGACAGCACGACAAAAATTAAAATAAATAAATAAATAAAACACAAGTAATTAGTTTAAACAGTGAGCGCGAAACACAAAATTAATAAATAAGCTTTTGTAAGATACACAAAAACAAACTGAAACACTTGTACACCACACATCAATAGAGACTCGTGGGAAGGTGATGAGTTGAGTGAGACACCGAGTGAATTGCGAACCTCACCCTCTCTCTCTCTCTCTCTCTCTCTCTCTCTCTCTCTCTCTGTGTGTGTGTGTGTGTGGTATGATTCACCGCGGCAAGAAAATAACAATAAAACTCCCAAAATAGACGAGCGCTTCTCCCTGGGGCGTGGGCGCGAAGGAGGCGGGCTGTCTGAGTGTCGGGCGAGGGCGGCAGTAGGAAAGATGATGCTGACGTGACGGGGTGTGGCTCCTGTATCTTGTCTCCGCTGACCGAGTGATTCCTTTTCTTTTCTTAGTCGTGCTGCAGATAACTGGAATTGCATTAGTGGGTCTGCGTGGTCTGAACCTGACAAATTATCAAGATCAAGAAAATTTCAGTTATCCGTTTAATTTTCGACAGGTTTTGACATTCACATCTGTGCGTTGTTTACTTCTTAGTCTTAATCTGTCACGGTTAATTAAGAAAGCTAAGTAATTCGATGGAGGTGAACGTCTTTATTGTGTTTATTTGTTTTTCTTAATTCCAAGTGCTGTCCGTAGCAGAACACTAATGCTTTCTATGTTGTCTTCTTTATATCATACTCATTATTGTTGCGAAGATGTCACACAGCCAGATTATTATATTACGATCACAAATATAACATACACGACCAACACCATCACCATTAACCTCGCCCACAAGCTTCATTACCACCTCCTACACTTTTTGCGCTCTCAGCACCACCACCGCCGTCGTCGTCGCGGCCGCCGCCGCCGCCGCCGCCGCCGCCACCGCCTCCACCAACGGATCACATATTACTGGAAAACAATCATCAGTAATTTCTGGCTGGATTCCCGCTCACGATAATTCCCATCCGTGGAAACTCTCGCTTCTGAAAGAAGCTGCCAAAACGGTATCCCTCGCTGATCACCATGAATCGAATGAGGACTTAAGTTTTTTCCCCTTTGTCCGGCGGTCCTTCGGAGCAGCACCGATAGGAGATTCTTTGTTTTGCCTTAGTAGTGCAGCATCAGCAGCACCAGCGGCAGCATCACGTCATCACCCACGTCATCCCAGCAGCAGGCCAGCAGCAGCGCCCAGCAGCCTCCCGCCTTCTCAGTCGTGGCTCAGAGCTTGCGTGGCCTGGTTGCCTCAGTGGGTCCTCTCCCGGCTCCTCTTTGCCAGTCGCTCCCCGCTGCCCTCCGCTCCGCCTCGTTCCTCCTCCTCTTCCATTTCTTTCCTGTCTGTGACCCTTTGCCTCCTCGGAGCAGTGGGTGCCCACGGTGTTCATGTCTTCTCCGGATTGTTTCGTGGCTGCTGTCTGTGGCCAGTTGTTGGAGTAAGCGACTGAGAGAAGTTAGTTTGTGTGTAAAGGATGGTGATGAGTTTGAGCTCGTAGCGTCAATGCCTCGCCGACACTGACTGCAGGCATCTGAGAAACTATGATTGCCTAACATTATCTCGTGGCCTCTGGAGGACGAGGACGCGCGTGATGGATCTGCTCGAGGACTTCTCCAGCGGCGGCGGCGGCGGCGGCGGCGGCGGCAGCGGCGACATGAAGAACTTTTCGTCTCTCTTCTTGGACGTGAACTCATCCTACTTTCTTTTCCCGTACAACTCGAATGGATCTTTGTACCAGCTGGACTATGACTACGCCGCGGAGGGACACAACGCCTCCCTGCAACACTTCCCGGCCCTCAGGGAGTTTGCCAATGCCACCTCGCCTTCCGACACTTCCTCCTTCGCCTCCAACGCCTCGCTTCTCGCCACCTCCTCCAACTACGCCCCGTACGAGCGCTTCATGGACGAGTCACGCCACTGGGTGCAGAAGGTGCTGGTGCCGCTGGTGATGTGTGTGGGGGTGGTGGGTAATAGCGTG
>NC_087160.1:22474431-22481931 GCF_035594125.1 Scylla paramamosain
GAATACCTTATCACCATCGATTCTGTTGCTGCTAGTCTTAATATAAACATTGGACTTGAGTTTTTTTTTTTGGTTGTTTGAGTATAAGAGCAAAAGAAAATGAGAGTTGCAAGAGGATATCAGGCCTATCTATACCTGGCAGCCCCTGTTTATGTTCGTGCTTTTTTACTGCGGGTTTGTTAAACTGGTTGTGTCCACTTGTAGTCACCTGTATCCACTTGAGCTATTAGACTAGTACCCACCTGCTCCCATTTGTATCCACATGGACTAATTGCCTCTAATTGTAACATTTGTATGTATGTGGACCAGTTAGACTACTCGTATCCACATTTATGCACCTTATATCCACATTTATAAGTTATATTAGTTCCTCCCATTTTTGTTTTTTTCCCTTTATCTTTTTGGTCTCTTGATCCAAAATATGATACTTACGTTGCCTCCATCTTCATCATCTGTACTTGTTTCTTCAATCACCAGTTGTACTAACTAATTTAATGCTGCCAGGAATCGATAGGAAAGAAAGAAGAAAACATTGATATGCCTTGAAAAAATATATATTGGTGTGGACTTATCAGCTTAGTTGAAACTTCGGATTTTCAAGTCTTCAATGAGCCCCCGAAAAAAAAAAAAAAACTTTCCCTAGATGACTTAGATCCTATAACTTAAGACCGCTGTTATTTGGAACGTCTTTTATCGATCACTAAGCACTCCGAGACATCTTCTACTGATCTACATCCACTTCTAAACGGTATACCGGTGAGAAATTACAAAATCAAATCTTTTCTAATCCCCTTCTCTCTGGTAAATGCTTATAAATACATCAAACATCATTTATAGAGCTATTAACTCTTGCATATCGCAGTGAAAGGGTTAAACGATTCAGAAAAATGAACCGCTGTCAGATTCTAACACACTGCTCTCATTAAAGTGAAAATATATAACTACGATAATGGAGTGTTTATAATCATCAGTACATTACCCTTCCTTCTCCACGCACCGCCATAAACATTGAGAAAAGGGGGAGAAAAATATTATATCATACTTGAATTATACCTCAAGATGTTTATTTTCTAGAGTAACATCATGTTTACTGCGGCGTGGCGGGTGGTGGAGGTGGTGGAGGTGGTGCAGGGGAGGCCGTGAAGGAGGAGAAGAGGAAGTTGTGAGGAAAAGGTTGCGGAAGGAAACTAGGAGATGAGAAGGAGGGAAAACGGTGAAGGAGCGTGATGGAGACGATGGAGGGAAGTATGAGTGGAGGAGATGATGGTGGAGGGAAGGTGGAGGATGATAAAAGAGAAGGTAAATGCTGGGGAAATTAGGTGAAGGTGAAGAAGATGACAGAAATGGTAGTGGGAAGACTGGAGAGGGGGAAAAAAGGTAACATTTCAAGGACGAACACAAAAAAAAGACATAAAAAAATAAAGACAGATGGCGGAGGAAAGATACGAGTGGAAGGAATGGATGGGAAAGGAAACAAGGGGAAAAAGAGCGAGAGATGGGGATTAGGAAAGGCAGTAGTGGGGAGAGGAGTGTTATGGAGTGACAGGGGAACAAAGGTGGAAGGGCAAACTGAAGTACAGAAATGGAGGGGATGGAGGCTGTACAAGGGTTACGAAAACTGAGGGAGGGAGAAAAAAATAAGCCGTAACACAGAAAACAACAAGGGGAGCTGCAAGAAGACATTAGATCTACACATGGCAATCCTTGTATAGAGCAAACCTACCTATTTCCACTATCATCCCTAATTTGTATAGAGCAAACCTACCTATTTCCACTATCACCCCTATCCATAAATTTGTCAAGTTCATTTTTTAAAACACCTTATTGACACGCGACAAACAACTTTATTATATTGAGTCTATTCCATTCATATTCCACACTGATTGACAACCATTTCCTTCATAAACCTCTTTCAGATCCAACTTTATCAAACTTAAACACAGTATTTTTCCTCAACCCTGATTTCTGACGATGAGGATTTTTGTTTGTCACTCCTCCTATATCCCTTTCCAACTTACAGACCTCCATCATTTTAGTCTTTTGGCGTGACGCTCCCGAGGGTACGGCGGCCAAACAACATTATGCTCCCCACGTCCCGACCAGACAGTCGATACATCAGCGAGTGACGTGAAGGATGTCATCAGGATGTCTATAGGGGATGTTTCGTGATCGCTGGAGAGTACAAAGAAGTGGAGGAGGGGGTAGATGTAGTCTCTCTCTCTCTCTCTCTCTCTCTCTCTCTCTCTCTCTCTCTCTCTCTCTCTCTCTCTCTCTCTCTCTCTCTCTCTCTGTCTCTCTCTCTCTCCACGTCTTGTGAAGGTTATGCGAATTAAACACGAATATCACCGAGGCGTTCAGACTAAAGGTATTTCCGGGCAGGCACACACACACACACACACACACACACACACACACACACACACACGACACACACACACACGACACACACACACACACACACACACACACACACACACACACACACACACACACACACACACACACACACACACACCACACACACACACACACACACACACACACACACAGAGAGAGAGAGAGAGAGAGAGAGAGAGAGAGAGAGAGAGAGAGAGAGAGAGAGAGAGAGAGAGAGAGAGAGAGCAAACTCAAACCCACGCAGCGAAAAAAAAGTCTATCAGACCGCACAGTGTCACGCTAAGACCGCTGACTGCCTGACTGACTGACACAACCCTACACAAAGTTAAGAGCCGCCAAGGACACTCTGCCTGTCTCGTCAAAGCGGAAAAGATTCACGAAGCTCGGACTTAACTTTGTGTTCCAACTTTCCCCATCCTCATCTTCATCTTCAGCGCCGAGGAGGGGGAGGAGAAGAGGAAGGGGCACATGATCCGTAATGAGCAGAAGGGAGAATGGTGTTGAGAGAGGGTGGCTGGAAGGGGTTGTAGAAGGAAATAGTTGAGGTGTGAATGGCAGGGAGAGGCTGGGAGAAACAAGGGAGAAGGAGGAGGGACGAGCAAAGAGAGGCAGAGAGAGAATAGGAAAGGACAAGGAAGTGGCAGAGAGTGGGTGGGAGGGGCAGGGAGAGGTAGGGAGGAGATAACAAGGGGCAGGAAGAGTAGTGGAGTGGTAGGGAGAAGGAAGAGACAGGGAAAGGCATGGAGGGGACAGGAAAGGGACAGGAAGAGACAAAGAGAGACAGGAAAGGGCATCGAGAGGCAAGGAGGTGCAGAGAGAGGCTAGGAGGATGGTAGGGAGAGGCAGTAAGTGGAAGGAAGAGGTAAGGAAAGGCAGGGAGGGGCAGGGAGAGGCAGGGAATGAGTGGGCGAGTAAGGGGCGTGAAAGAGGTCGGAAGGGTCGTGATGGGGAGGCTGTTGAAGGGTCAAGACGCTGCCCCTCTTCTCTCATATCTACTTTCATATACTCGTGCTTAATTTCAATGACTTTTTTTCCCTCCTATCTCCCCGCTTCCTTTATTCCGCTGAGAGAAAGAGAGATACAAATATACTAGCTTTTTTTTTTTTTTCTCATGCTATTTTATTTTATTTTCGTCTTTCATACTTTCATTCCACAGCACTTTCCCGTTCCTCGCTTCAATCACCTGAGCTAAGAGCGGAGAGAAGAAAGAGTTGTCTTTTTTTTGTATTTCCTCTCACTTTTCATCCCTCCAAACCAAGTCACCATTCTCTCTCTCTCTCTCTCTCTCTCTCTCTCTCTCTCTCTCTCTCTCTCTCTCTCTCTCTCTCTCTCTCTCTCTCTCTCTCTCTGGTTTCAAAAGACTCCAAGAACAACAAAGAAAGACCAGCATGAAAGGAAGGAAAAAGCAAGTTCGTGAGGGGGAGTTTAAGAGCTATTTCCCCCCCTCTCCCACACTGTTATCTTGATCAGTTATGCTTTCCTTAACCTTCAGGGCTTCCTCACCCCCATACATCACTTATCTTCAGTTAGCAAAAGGACAGAGAATGAAGTTTTTTTTTTTTTTTCTGTCTTAATACACTTTCCTTATTTTTTTTTTCCACATGCTAAACAACACCGCTCCACATGACAGCACACACCATTTCCCTCTTCCCAGTTCCAAATAAGAGAGGAAGAAACACGAGTATTAAGGAAAGAAAGAAAAAAAAAGAGATGAGCAGGAGTGACAAGGCCTCAAGGTTTCCCTTCATCACTCTCCACTTCTTATCCCCTCCATTATTTCCTTCTTCTCACTTCCAAATGTGAGAGAGAGAGAGAGAGAGAGAGAGAGAGAGAGAGAGAGAGAGAGAGAGAGAGAGAGAGAGAGAGAGAGAGAGAGAGAGAGAACAAGGAATAAAACACCAACATAAAAAAAAAAAGTTAAAAATATAGGAGTAGAATTACAAGGCTTCAAAATTTCCCCCTCTTGGCATCTAAGGCGAAATAAAAAAGAAAAGTCATGCCAATCTGTTTCCCTTTATCAGTTTGAACCTGCCCGTGCGTACTAGTTAGCCTCTGTATTCCTCTTTCCCGCCCCTATTTTCCCTCCTGGTTGCGGCTAAGTGCCCTCATTCCCGCGCGCAGAGCTGCCAGAAGAGAGCCGCGGGAAGGGGAGGCGTTTTTGTTCAAGTGACTTTCTCTTTCTCTCCAATATTTGTTTTTCTCGACATGAAGGTGACAGGGTAATAGAGGAGGTTGTATACGTAAAGGGTCTCTCTCTCTCTCTCTCTCTCTCTCTCTCTCTCTCTCTCTCTCTCTCTCTCTCTCTCTCTCTCTCTCTCTCTCTCTCTCTCTCTCTCTCTCTAGCGTATACTGTTGCTGTTGACAGAGTAACAGAGTAATGCATAGAGTTTGTATTTCTATTTTGTTTCTTTCTCTCTTTTTTTTTTTTTAATCTTGCCAGCGGAAAGGTGACAAAATGTTTTCTTTATCTTATTTCTTTTCCATATACTGCAGTGTTGGTGTTGACAGAGTGATGGAGTAATGCATAAAAGCTGTATTTTCATTGTTTTCTTTTTTTTCTCGTGCCTTCTGTTGTCATGGCAAAAGTAACACGAAAAAAGAACAATTTTTAGCATGTCATCTGTCTCCTATATATGCTGCTATTGACAAGTGCGTAACATAGTGATAGGGTAATGCATGAAACGTGTATTATCTTGTGCTTTTCCTTGTCTTTCTTACTGCTAAAGGAAAGATGACACCATTAAGGAGCGATTTTTATCTTCTCATCTCTCTCCCTCATGTATGTTGTTATTGGCTTGGAGTTTACGTAGCACGGAAGTAACGCATAAAACCAATATTTTCTTGCGTTCTCACTCTTGGCGTTCTTGTTGCCAAAGGAAGAAAACGACGCGATTAAAGAGCAATTTTTAGTATCTTATCTCTCTCCCATATAAGTTGTTATCGTCCCATCAGTTAACGTAGAAATGAAATGATGCGTAAAACTTATATTTTTCTTGCGTTCTCTGTCATGTGTCTCTCATTGCTGCAGAAAGGTAACACGGTGACACACACACAGAGAGAGAGAGAGAGAGAGAGAGAGAGAGAGAGAGAGAGAGAGAGAGAGAGAGAGAGAGGAGTGCATATGAAGCTTTTTTTTTTATCTCTTCTCTCTACCGTAAATGATATTGTGAAGGTCAAATAGCAAAAGGAATATTGCATGAGAGTTGTTTATTTACCCACTTTTTTCCCCTCTCTCATAGTCTTGTTCACAGGATGGAGACACGCTAATAGTGAACCGTATGCAATTTTTTTTTTCTATTTTTTTCTACTATATATATACTATATATATTCTACTATATATATATATCGTATGTTGTTCTTGACAGGGGAGTGACAGGGAACAAGCGAACATTGTATTCATAAAGGCTGCTCTCTCTCTCTCTCTCTCTCTCTCTCTCTCTCTCTCTCTCTCTCTCTCTCTCTCTCTCTCTCTCTCTCTCTCTCTCTCTCTCTCTCTCTTGTAATGTGTTTTGGTCAACGATAATCTTAAATAGTAAACACGGTGCATGAATACGTATGAATACCTGAACTTATATTCTTTCCCTCCCCTCCCACTACCACTTCTTTCCACATTTTTTTCCCTCCCCTCTTTCCCTCCCCTCTAGTCCTGCTCTCGTCTAGCTAGCGGAAGCAGTAAAAACAAGGGAAAGAGGAGAGAGAGGACTGCACTGCCCGCCTAACCTCCCCTCAGAGAAGCAAGCATCACTAATTCGCAAAATGCTGCATCGGTCAGTGATTCGAGGCGCAGTGAGTTGGTCCGCCCCCATCACTTTCCTGGGGACTCCTCCTTTTGCCTCGCTTGTGAAAGAGGAATGAAAGTAAAGAAGCTTCTCCTTAGATCTTTGTTTGTTGCATCGTGTGAATGTGTAGAGAGCTTTTGTTGATGCAGTGAAGTAGGTAGATAGATAGATGGATGGAAGGAGAGATTGAGAGATTGAGAGATAGATAGATAGATAGATAGGTAGGTAGAATTGGAGATAAATGTGTAAATAGATAAATGGATGGATAAATAGATATATGGATGTATGTAAAGATAGATAGATAGATAGATGATAGATAGATGAATAGATAGACAGAGTAAATATAAAAAAAGAATAAGCAAGACGAAGAGAAAAGGGAAGAAGGTGAGAGAGAGAGAGAGAGAGAGAGAGAGAGAGAGAGAGAGAGAGAGAGAGAGAGAGAGAGAGAGAGAGAGAGAGAGAGAGCAAGAAAGGCACGAAGAAAGAAAGAAGTTGGACAATTGAAAATGCAGAGAGAGAGAGAGAGAGAGAGAGAGAGAGAGAGAGAGAGAGAGAGAGAGAGAGAGAGAGAGAGAGAGAGAGAGAAAGAGAGAGAGAGTTAAGAGGCGTTGAGGCCATTAAGAAGACGAGAACCACTTAAATGCTCTCCGCCACCAATGAATTATGTAAATAACTCGGGGCTGCGGCTGACTGACTAACTGACTGACTTCTGCAGCGTCAGCTTGAAGGAAATCGAAAAGTATGATGATAACGAATCGCTTATAAGCTAACTAGGAACTGCCACGTGGAGGTCTGATGGCTTCCTGCAGCTTCCCTACATAATAATGAAGTAGCAGTAGCGTTTTCACTTGAGGGCTATAGTTAAATTACTTTCGCTTGAGATCTCTTCAGTTCATTTGCTATTTTGCACGTTTTTCCCTAATTGCTAAACACTTTGAGACATTTCTGCTTGCTCTACAGCCACCTCCAAACGTTATCCTGGCTAGAAATTACCAAATCTATTCTTTCAATTCGCTTTTTTTTTTCTTTCTTATCAATACTTATAGAGATTTGTTTTTTTTTTTCAATGTTGGTGAATTGTTGCATATCGCAGTATAAGAGTTACTTTCAGTGTTGATTCCTTCACTGTGTACATCACGACTTGGAAAAGCATCATATTTTGCTGAGAAATAGATCAGTGGCTAGAAATCAGTCGACCAAGGCCATTACTCCCCTGCCCTTATTTTCCTGTGTTCTTGTTTAGTGAGGCAGTGTCAAAAGGAGGTCTTGAATAAACTAGTGGGTAATTTTCTTAACTTCTGAGTGAATGAGTTAAAGGAGGACG
>NC_087160.1:22486931-22524431 GCF_035594125.1 Scylla paramamosain
AAGATTAAATCATGACTTTATCTCCTGGGTCAATATTCTGAAACGTCCCTTACGGAGACTATTTTCAGTTGCTGCAGAGATCCGGCTTCCCGTGGGTCTTCTTTCCATTCGTATTGCAGAATTCTTGTAAAACTTTCACTTGAATTACGGAAACTTCCCTGGAAACTCAAATAACGCCCACTAGAGGCTGTTATAAGTAGTGAAGTAAGTCGCCGAAACGATTGGGAATACGTTCTTGGAGTAAACGAGCAGTAGGAGCATTCAATGTACGTAACCCTGAGCGGCGGAGACAATAACCCCCATAATGCTCTTGCGATAAACAGAAGGATAAAGTATGAACACAGGGAAGCAATGAACACTCTCCCATGAAATACAACCAGAGTGTGGGAGAGAGTGGGCTTCCGTTTGTGTGTGCGTGCGTGCGTGCGTGCGTGTGTGTGTGTGTGTGTGTGTGTGTGTGTGTGTGTGTGTGTGTGTGTGTGTGTGTGTGTGTGTGTGTGTGTGTGTGTATGTGTGTGTGTGTGTGTGTGTGTGTGTGTGTGTGTAGTTGTTTTGTCATGGTGTGTATGGCGTACTAGTTAAGATGTGGGTGGAGTTTTAAAATGTTCCTGTAGTGGGTGATACACACACACACACACACACACACACACACACACACACACACACACACACACACACACACACACACACACACACACATTCACACACAAAGGTTGATCAATGAAAAAGACAAAAGAAGGAAAAAGCAGAGTTGACAATTTTCTACAATATTGGAGTCCTCTTAAAATCTCTCGATAAATGTGTTAAAGAGAGAGAGAGAGAGAGAGAGAGAGAGAGAGAGAGAGAGAGAGAGAGAGAGAGAGAGAGAGAGAGAGAGAGAGAGAGAGAGAACACCTTATATGAACCGAAGAAAAAGAGGGAGAAAGTAAGAAGAAAAATTATAGTGATGGTGATGATAATGATGGCGATAACAATGGCCATTTGAATAAGAAAAGGCGAAGACTCATTGTAGGAAATAGAATAAAGTAAATGAAACAGGACACATAAAGAAGATGAAGAAAAATAAACATGAAGTAAAGATACAATCAAGTAAAGTAACGAGAAACAAAACAAACAATGAAAAAAGAAAAAACAGAAAGGAGTTTTGAGAATTAAGAGAAAGAGAAAAAGAGGAAGAGAATGTCAGTCAAGGATGAAGGGAAAAAGTGTAAGAGGAGCATGAACCCGAAAAAGGAAAAAAAGAGGTGGAAAGGATAGATAAAGACATAAGAGGAATATTAACGAACGACGGAAGCAGGGAAGTGGAAAACGAGGGATGTGTCTGCGACGAAGGGGAAGAAAAATTGGGGAAGAATAAAAACGAAAAAGGAATAAGAGAAAAGCGCAAAACCAGATGAAATTAAAGGAAGGCAAAACAGGTGAGGGAACAAGAGTCTGATGAGAAACGCGTACCAAGAATTAAATCAAGAAGGAAAACAATCTAACAACACAAGCGGGAAATTAAGGAAGGAAAATTCTCACGGTTAAAGAAAATTTTTTGGCGTAAGAGGAAAAAGAAAGGAACAGGGAGGAAAATGAGAAAGGAACTAAAGATCGAGGAGGAGGAGGAGGTGGAGGAAGAGGAGGAAAGTTAATATATGTGTTGAGTAAATAAAGCATATTTTATCTTATGATAAGAATAAGGAGGAGGAGGAGGAGGAGGAGGAAGGAAGGAGAAGGTAGAAGGAGAAGGAAGAAGAAGGAGGAGGAAGACGGAGAAGGAAGAAGAAAAAGAAGAAAGAAGGGAAGAAAGAAACAGAAGAAAAGATGATAGAGGAAACGGGAAAGGAGAAGAACAAGAGCAAAAAAAACAACAACAAGAACAAAGAACAAAAAACAAGAAAAAGAAGAAAGAAAAATAAAGAAAGAAAAACAGAACGAGAAAACTTACAGAAACACGAATAAGAAAAAAAGAGAGAGAGAGAAAAAAAAAAAAGAGAAGAGAAGAAGAACAAGGAACATTACAGGAGGAAGAGAAACGAAAACAAGGCAACCCTCAAAGACGTAAGGGAGAAGTACAGTGCCGGAGTTGTAACGAGAGCATTCAGTATTCTCCAGATGGGTACACTACATCTCTACACGCCCCTCCCTCCCCTCCGTGCCCTTCTCCCCGCCTTTCTCCCCGCTCCGCCACACTCCCATCACTACCAAGTAAAGAAAACAACACGCCAACACACCACTTGGGAATAACACGTAAGAATATTCTCATATGAAGGACGGGGAGCCATTTTCCATCCTACCAATATTGTGTGTTGGGAGTTTTACGTGTTTGTAAGTCCCCCTGAAAAGCTGGAGGGTCTGGCTGGCTTACTTTTTGACATGTTTTGGGATGGTACATGTAAGTCTTAGTAATTGTAGTAGTAGTGGTGGTGCGAATAGTAGTAGTAGTAATAATGGTAGTAGATCATTGACCAGAGCTTTACTGTATCGTCATCACACTCATTATTTTTCCACATAATCAAGAACACCACACTTTTTTTGATACTTCGACAAAATGCTGCAGTTCATAATGAGTGATCACGAATAATAAGCAACCCAAATACGCTATTCTTATAACAACCTATCATTGAAAGGAAAAAAAAAAATAACATTCCGAGGTTCTTCACGAGAGACTTACACCATTCTCTCCGCCTTATCAAAAATATAAAGAGGGCTATTGTGTTTTTCCGTTAAAAAAGAAAAAAAGGATAGATTTATTTGGCTTCTTACTTCACCTGCTGTAAGGATGGTAAATATAGGTCTTCGTAACTTGCTACTAGGTTCTTCACTAGAGTTCTGGGCCAGTCTCTCCGTCTTATCAAAAATGTAAAGAGACGTACTGTGTTTCTCCTTTGAAAAAAAAAAAAAAAAAAGAGATTTATTTAGCTTACTTTTTTTATATGCCTCAGTAAATATGGGCTGGTAAACATTGGCCTTATATATATGTTTTCCTTCACGAGAATTCTAAGCCACTCGTTCAGTCCAGAATTGTAAAGATATGCGTTTTTTCTTCCTTTTTTTTTTTTTTTTTTTTTACGTTTCCAGAAAAGAAAAAAAATGTAAAAGATTTATTCACCTCACTATTTTACGTGCTTCTATAAATACCAAGTTCTTGCTGCTCGCTTACAAGACTCACGAGGTCCTTCATTAGAGTTCTGTGCGAGTATTTCCAGGAATTCCTCAGTGCTCACCAACAGAAGGCTTAAGAGACTCATCATTACTGTAAACCTTCGAAAAGGAACTGGCCAGAATTGTAGAGGAATGAATTTATTTGCCAGACCGAAGCGAGATCAATTTTACTCAACTATTAACCTGTCATCCGAAAAACTACGATGTGTTTCCCTCATCAACTGCAATAAATGTATGAGCCTTCTGTCATTACTGATCCACGTGGTCTACTGTGGCGTGGGTGTGTGACTAGTGACCTTGGCATTGAGAGGAGGGAAAGGGCTGTCTAGGTCAATAGAGGTGAGGGGAAAGGACTCATAATTTACGTGGTTTTATATATTGAGACTTGAGAGAGAAATATTAGAATGAAAACTGGAGGAGAGGAATGTAGACTAGTAGTAGTAGTAGTAGTAGTAGTAGTAGTAGCAGTAGTAGTAGTAGTAATAGCAGTAGTAGCAGTAGTAGAGGAAGACAAGGAAAAGAAAACTAAAAGGGAGAGTAAACTTTTATAACCAAAGAAACATTCCAGAGACAAAAGAATTTCAAGGGACAAAAGGAAACAGACGGAAGAGGTTTGTTAAGAGGAAAGAGAGAATTGTACCCATATAATTTAGTTTTGTCGAGCCTTTGTCCTGGATTGGTGTCAGCAATTAGAGAGAGAGAGAGAGAGAGAGAGAGAGAGAGAGAGACATACAAACAAAAATAAGGAAATTACAATCATAGTAAAAAGAGCAATAATAAAAGGAGGAATAAGGAAAAAGATATGAAAATAGTGAAAAGAAAAAAATCCTGAATAATAAAATAAGGTTGCAAATGAAACTGGCCACGAATTTTTCCGACACTGATGGATTTTCGCCACCAACAGAAAACGGGGAGTAAAGAATATGATTTTAAAGCGATAAGAAGGAAAGTTAAAAGAAATGCTTAAGTGGAGCAGGAAAATTAGTTACATACATATTGATTTTATTTTTTTGACTGCTGTAGGTTCTCATTAGGCTTGGTATCATCGTGCGGTGTAAGAATAAAGTATAATTTTGAAAGACCGTTGAAAAAAAAAAAAAAGCGTGATCGATTTTAATAACATGAGAACCTAAGAGTGTAAGAGAAGCTGCAAGAAGCCATCATATCTACACGTGGCTGTCCCTGTATGAAATAAAACTAACCTGACATAAGCATACACGTGGCTATGCCTGTATGAAACAAACCAAACCTAACTTAACCCAACCTAATCTAACCTAACATTCTTTCCACCTTTCATCCTCATGCATAATTTTTTTTTTCAAATCTTCCAAAGCTCCCGATTGCTTACACTAATAATCTGATTACTGACTCTTGACTACTTGGGATTTCACGTCTGGCCTTTAAGATTGTCTACGGTTACTGAAATAGAGGAAAAAGTATCATATTATTGGTAGTGGAAGAACTGACTACACACACACACACACACACACACACACACGTTCATTCATGCTTAAGAAGATTAATTTCATGTATCCGATCCTCAAAAGATCTCACAAAAATCAAGGTGATCTGAGACCCTTAATGTCCTTGTGAATATTGGACGAGGTTATTTAAAGACTCGGGCAGAGCCTCTCAGAGCCACAAAGGAGACCGTCAACTTTGATGTTCGTGCTTCAGCCGCGGGACAGACAGGAAGGGAAGTGTGCTCTCGTTTCCCTGTGTGCATCGTCTGGGAAAAGAAAGAGGAAAGTGTACCATGGCTGACAGATTCCTGGAGAGAGAGAGAGAGAGAGAGAGAGAGAGAGAGAGAGAGAGAGAGAGAGAGAGAGAGAGAATTTTTTTAATAATAATGAAGGTACAAAACTTTTTTATACGTGCGTGTGTGTATGTGTGTGTGTGTGTGTGTGTGTGTGTGTGTGTGTGTGTGTGTGTGTGTGTGTGTGTGTGTGCGTGGAGCAATGTAATTATTTCAGGCTTAATCTGATGTTATAATATTACATGTTACATAATGTATAATAAACGTCTTCCCTTTGGAGAGGATAATAATTTCCCCTGCGGGAGGAGGCGATGGAGGCCTCGGCGTGGCGGGAGGTTTTCCTGCCTCGGGGCGATGCACAATGTATTCAAATTTAGGCAGCATATCAAAGGGAAATATTTTTAAACTTATTGCTTCTTTATATTTCCACGCTACGAGTAGGTGGCGCTGGAGTTTTCTAAAATTAGCTCATTGAATGCAGTTTTTTAATACTTTCAATTATCTCTTTATTCTCTCACTTTCTTTTTTTGACATTTATTAATTTATCTATTTATTTATTTATTTATTTTATGTATTTATGTACTTGTTTATTTATTTTGTGTGTGTGTGTGTGTGAGTTTGAGTGTATGTGTGTGTGTGTGTGTGTGTGAGTTTGAGTGTATGTGTGTGTGTGTGTGTGTGTGTGTGTGTGTGTGTGTGTGTGTGTGTGTGTGTGTGTGTGTGTGTATGTGTGTGTGTGTGTGTGTGTTTGACGGGAACTGGCAGTGAAGATTTAACTCTGAATGAAGAGTATCACCGCTGGCTCCTGTTGACCTTTCCTTGCCGCTGTTAAAAATATGACAGACTTTTCCCACCCAGAGTTTGTGGAGAAACACGTTCAAGATCACATTCATCTCATGCCGTAACTGAGCCAGCTGTGAAAACTCAATAAAACTGATAAAAGTGATCACAATGAGAGAGAGAGAGAGAGAGAGAGAGAGAGAGAGAGAGAGAGAGAGAGAGAGAGAGAGAGAGAGAGCACGCACTTCGAATGAATACACCCCTTTAGTTACAATTGGCTTTCTTGAGCGGAGGATAATTGAAACTGACCTTATATATGATGCAGCTCAGCTTTCAGACTTCAATTAGTTTGCATGAATCGCCGATAAGTTTCCAAGGTTGTATGTTTTTAAAAAGTCAATATGCGATTAAATTCACCTTTCTTTATCGTCAGCCCCGTTGTTGCTCGCTCCTGATATTGAATTGTGAAACCTGCAGGCAACATGTTTACTCTTGCAGGAGGGGAGAGGGAGTCCTTTCTCTAGACTAAACTTTATTTTTAATGACTGCAGCTTTTCATTTGTTTTTTTTTTTTTTTTGCAGCTCATCCATTTTTTTTTTGTCCCATTTTTTTTTTTTTTGTTCATGTGAAAAAAAAAAAAAAAGCTTTCCAGTTCTCCTGTTCTCCTAGTCGCGGTTCACCCAGCACTGCATCTCTCCCAGGAATCAGGCGGTGTCAGGCTCTCACTGCGGAAATCACTCAGATAATTAATGCCTCACTATTCAATAGCAACATTAGCAACTGAGGCTCGAAGGACCTGAGGAAATCATGACAATTAGATGCAAATTAAACCCTCCCACACATCCCCTAGAACCATGAAGTACCTAAAACACAGATTAAAATTAGACGCAAACTTAAACCCACCAAAAAAAAACACCAGTAACCATGAAGAACCAGAAAACAGTCATGAAATAAGCCGCAAATATGAACCTTTACCCACAATCCCACGAACCATCACCACACACCACAGCGCAACTTTTACTAGTATATATAACCTCACTTCAAACAGCAGGCGTTATAATATAGCATCCCCAATCCCTCATCTTGCGGTCTGACCCTCCTTCTGTCCCGTCAATCGTCCCTTCCTTGGTGGCGCGATGTTCCCGCTCGGTGGTCACGAATGGAGAGGCGCCCAAAGCCGTGATCGCGATGTCTGTTGGTCAGCGGAACGTGCGGGACTCAACCTCCTCCAATTTCACAGGTTGATGAAATGCGCTGGCGGAAAATCATATTTCTTCCCGATGACTGATGACTGCTGATCCTTTGCGGGTGAGCAGAGTCAAGTGGGGCGAGATATGCGAGGGGAGGAGTGAGGGTCCCCGCAGTGGTAAAGGAGAGAGGAGGAGCGCGCGGTGAGAGAGAGAGAGAGGAGAGGAGAGGAAGGAAGATATTGTGCAGATGGGTACGTGAAATGGTCAAGAGCGGAATGAGGTGGGTAAAGAATAGACCATGAGAGGGAGACAGAGAGAGAGAGAGAGAGAGAGAGAGAGAGAGAGAGAGAGAGAGAGAGAGAGAGAGAGAGAGAGAGAGAGAATGCAGACACCCAAAGCCAAAATATACCCATGTTCTAATAACGTTATGGAATTGGAATACACTGTCAGTTGGTGAGTAAAAATGTTAAGCCTCACTGGTGCCTCAAGTCTGGCATGTCGAGGTGAACTGGCAAGCGGTGAGAGGCTTAAGTGTCCGGCGTGATTCATTCTCCGCCATTTGGGGAGTGAGGAGGGAAGGAAGCAAGGGAGGGGGAAAAGTTTAGTTGCTGTGCGTGCGTGTCTGTGTGTGTGTGTGTGTGTGTGTGTGTGTGTGTGTGTGTGCTGCATTAAGAATAAAAGTAATAAACGAAAGAGACGAAAGTTTAACACTGGGGAACACGCAAACGCTAAACGACTGATACACACACACACACACACACACACACACACACACACACACACATAGACAGACAGGGTGACTTAATACTCAATAAATAGACACAGTACGGAAAAATACGAAGATTGATGAACCCTGGACCACTGCAACGACCCCGCCCGTGTGTGTGTGTGTGTGTGTGTGTGTGTGTGTGTTTGTGTAATGGGGACTGTCTTGCAACCGGTTTTCCTGATGACTGCTTTTGGTATGCATGGAATCAAGATTACTTATGTGTGTGTGTGTGTGTGTGTGTGTGTGTGTGTGTGTGTGTGTGTGTGTGTGTGTGTGTGTGTGTGTGTGTGTGTGTGTGTACCTCCTGACGCATGCACGAAAAGGCGAATAAAGGAAAGAAGAAAAGAGGAGAAAGAGAATAAGATGCAGAATATGACCAGTAAAGATAAAAGGAGAAAAGGTACATAGAGAGAGAGAGAGAGAGAGAGAGAGAGAGAGAGAGAGAGAGAGAGAGAGAGAGAGAGAGAACAGGAAGAGTGGGAGGCGTAGGAGGCAAAAAGAACGAGAATAGAAAACGAGAGGACGAAGGAGGAGGACATGCACAGGGAAGCAGAAAGAGTAGGAGGAAGAGGAGGAGGAGGAGGAGGAGGATAAAGATAGAAAAAAAAAAAGGAAAGAGGATGGAAACAGAAGACTGGCTGGAGAGAAGGTGGTAGGATGGGAGGTAGGGAAGAATAAGTCTGGGATTGTCTGTGTCTGGCGATCGTCTGGGAGAATGGTTCTGCTCTCTTCCATATGCTCTTCTGCTTCTTATCTCGTAGAGTCATTGCCAAAAGTAATCAGCCGCACTTTCTTCCACTGTACTTCAACATCCCCTCTCTCAATCTTAAGTCAGATATATTGGAATGTGTCGTTTTTTTGTGGTTTTGCAGTGAGATTATAAGCGGAGAAGGATGATTGAGGGAGTGTTGGGAGAGAGGAAAGAGCTGCTCATGGACAAAAATAGTCAATCAGTCTCATTTCCACTGTATCTAATCTGTTGGAATATGTCATTTCTGTGTTTCTACAGGGAGATTATAAGCAGTAAATGTTTGAGGGAAAGTGTTAAATAGAGTGGAGGGGAGAGTTAATGGCTAAAAGTAATCAGGCACACTTCCTTCCTCTGTACTTAATGTTCCCGATCAATATTAAAGTCTGATATGTTGGAATAGTATCATTTATGTGGTTCTACAGAGAGGTTATAAGCAGAAAATGATTGAGGCAAAGCGTTAAATAGAGTGCAGAGGAAAGCTCGTGGCCAAAAGTAATCACCTTCATTCATTTCCACTGATATGTTGTAATATTTGATTTTAGATGGTTTTACAAAGAGTTTATAAGTAGTGAATGATTGAGGAAAAGTAAAAGTGTTAAACAGGACAGAGAGGAGCGCGTCAGGTTAATTGATTATGGCCATTACCGTGCCTGGTGAGTGTCAGGTGAACTGCATACACGCAATGTTTATGTTTGGTGGATGATTGATTGCATGAGTGAGTGAATGGCTGACTGACTGACTGATTGATAGAGTGAGTGATTGGTGATTGACTGAGTGAATGACTGAGTGACTATTATATTAGGGACACGAAACAGTCATTTAGCTCAACATAAGAATTTTTGTTGGAGTACGAAGATTGTTGAAGAGCGAAAGTAATAATGCATGAAAGATGAGAGTATAAATTTCTGCAATACAAAAGGACACTACCAAAGTGAGACCAGAATAAGTTTTTCTAGATTTTACAACGAAAATGTTCCTTGATTTTTTTTTTTTGTGGATTTGCATCGTATTGTATTGCTAGACCTCGTTATTTTCGTTAATAAGTAACATGGAAACTACCTTGCTACTTAAAAAGTATTATTAACAAACTATAAACTCCAGAAACTTCCTTATTCACTTCGGTAAACATGATCTGTTTCTTGTAATACCAGTCAAAGTGACCATTGTCTGCGTATCAGTGAAAATCAACCATTTCAGTGCCAGTAAATAGAAGCACCAATAAACACAGCCCATTTCAGTGGCATCAGTACACATGATTAATTTCACCACAAATAAACATGACCTATTTAAGCAGCACCGGAAGACATGACCCATATCAACACCACCAATAAACTTCTTTCAAAAACATCATTAATCATGACTAATTTCAGAAACACCAGAAGACATGAACAATATCACAGCCACCAAAGGGCATGACCCATTCCAGCACCACCTGTAGAAATTATCCTCGTGACCCTCGGCTCTATCACCCATTAGTAACACGCTCCCATGGTGGCCTGACGCTGTGCCAAGCCTGGAGTGGTGGCTGGCAATAACGCCCCTTGTGTGGTGTCGCGTCCTTCCTAAGTAAAGCATTGTGAACACCCCCTCACTGCTCACCCTCACGCCGCCTATTATGTGATATCATTCCCTAATTTCCTGCTTTGTTGTGGACGCGTGTTGTGTGTTGTGTGTTGTGGCCCCATTAGTGTGTTTCCATGGCTGTGCTATACGTACACACACACACACACATACACACACACACACACACACACACACACACACACACACACACACACACACACACACACACACACACACACACACACACACACTCACACACACACTCTCTCACTCTCTCTCTCTCTCTCTCTCTCTCTCTCTCTCTCTCTCTCTCTCTCTCTCTCAAATCGATATACAAATAGATAGATAGATAAATGGACAGACAGATAGATATTAAACAGACAGAAAAACACATAGATAGACAAATAAGTAGATAGACAGAGCATTATTATCATTATCTACTGTGATGAAAGAAGAACGTGTTGAATTGCATCACGGTAAAGGCTGATTGAATAATGTTTGAAAGCAGCGTTCATAATTATTAATATTGGTTCTCATTAATCAACAAGGGGTAACAAAAAAAATAGGTAAACAGTGCGAAGCTTTGACCATAAATTTAATAAAAGGCTCATTTCGTAACGCCAGAAAGTCATTGTTATTATTATGTTTTCATGCAGTTTATGTAAAGAGAGGAACGAGAGTGACCACGGTGATGATAATGGGGGGATATAATTAATGTGTTTGTGTGATTATGAGAGAGTGAAAGCAGGCCATTGCGTGGAGTTGTACTGGATGAGTGAGTGTAATAGTGAGAAAGAGTGGTGAATTACATTGAGTGTCTCTGTGGTCGTGAGTGAGGAAGTAAAGGGTCACTGTGATTCGCAGTTGACTGACTGACTGAATGACTGATTGGTTGATTGACTGACTGACTGACTGACTGATTGGTTGATTGTTTCAATGACTGTGGTGGTGAGGAAATGTGATGAGGTACAGTGAGGGATAGAATGAGTGTTTCGGTGAGATTATGAGTGAGTGAAGGAGAGTTATTGCTATTCATGGTGACTGCTTCCGGTGAGTAGGATTAGGCATAGTGGGTCGGATTAAATGATGGATAATGAATATAATGAGTGTTTCCGTTAGATAGTAAGTGAACTCGGTGGGTTAATTAAGCGTGTGACTTTATATTGTGAGTGAGTGTGATGGTGAAGTGGACCCGAGATATAAATGAAGAGACATAAAGAGCGTATTTGTTCTGTAATGGAGTGAGTGAGGACAACTCTTTATCATTCATAGTGAGCTTGTATGAACGGAATATGATGACGATGTGTTATAGCGAAGTTGCAGTGGAATGATAAATATAATAAGTGCATTTCTTGTTGTAATGAGAAATTTACTGCGAGGTATGGTGATGCAAGGAAACATGAGAAAAAGAGGAAGAAGAGTAGGGGGAGGGAAGAGCAATAGATTATGAGTGAAGAAGTAATCAAGAAGAGGAGGAGCAAGAAGAGCAGGAGAAGGAGGAGAAGGAGGAAGAGGAAGGAGAAAGGAAAAAAAAAAGACAGACAGAATATTCAGGTTATTACAAAAAAAAAAAAAACATCCATCTGAAGACAACACCCATGAAAGAAAACAAAATGAAAACAGATGACGCTCGGTGTGAAATAGTCAAAAATCCAGCAGTGTTTGGCTCGGTAGACAGCACGTGGTTGGAGAGACAGCAAGGGCGCCGAGGGGGAGCTTGGCAGGGAGTGGCTGGCGTGAGTTCAGGCAAGACAGGATATGAATTATTGATCGCTAACCAGCCTGTTGATGAAGTTACACGCTGCTTCTCGATATTATTTATATTGTTTTTGTGTGAAATATTATATCATTACTGGTGTTTTTTTAAGCCTTTTTACTGGCTATGTTTGTTTTTCGTAAACATTTAGATTACTGTCAGATTCTTTATTCTTTATTGATTTTTAAGTCTTTTACTGTTGTAGTTGTTCTTTGTTAGCATTTAGAGTAGAGTTTGCATGGAAATTCTGAAAAAAAAGGCGATAAGAACTTTATTTTGTCTTTTTCTTAGCTGCAGAACTATTTAAGAGTCTGTTGTATACGTAAATATGGGTATCTAGGAACTTGTGATGGTGGGGAAAAAAAAAAATTATCTAGGAAAAATCAATTTGTATGGAAGGCATAGAAAATAAACATAAAGCAGGACGTTTATTTTGTCATTTCTTGGCTACAAAACTATTTAAGTCTCTGCAGGTATATCAATATATAACTAAGAACTTGGAAGTGATAATAGAAAAAAAAAGTATGGAAAAATAGTTTGTATGGACACAGAAAAGAGAGGGAATTGGAAGTTTATTTTCATATCTTATCTAACAAAATCTATTGAAGGGTCTGAAGTATGAATAGATATCTAAGAACCCGCAAATGGTCACAGGAAAAAAAAAAAAAAGGTCTGTAAAAATAATTTGTATGGACGAACAAAAAAGAGAGAAAGTAGGAATTTAATATTGTCTTTTCTTTTGCCACAAAATTCTTTAAGGGTCCCCAGGATGAATATTCAAGAACTTGTGAGTGATTATCAGAGGAAATGTCTGGCAGGGAGAGGATTAAGGAAGTCTATTTATATCGCACATCTCTTTACTTTCTCGCGTGGTTATTAAGTTTGATATGCAGTTTCAGTATCATCTGTAATTTTTGCGTGAATTCATAATTTCATTTTACAGCGAACTTTTTTTCCTCTCTCTCTTTTTTTTTATAAGGAAGTTTCATTATTAGATGTTTCCGCTCTGTTGATGAAATTACCCTTTGCTTCAATATTCTTGATTTTTCTTCTTGCACTTTTCTAATAATACTTCAGTAGCGTTACCGTCAATAAGAGGTTTTATTTTTAAGTTGCGTGCTTCTGGAGTTCCTCACTCGCTGATAAAAATCCCACGCTGTTATTTCAAGTTTTAATTCAGTTTTCACATCATTACTACGTATTTTGTGAGTTACTGTTTTTGGAGGATGTTTTTTTTTTTCTTACGTGTATGTGTATCTCTCTCTCTCTCTCTCTCTCTCTCTCTCTCTCTCTCTCTCTCTCCTCTCTCTCTCTCTCTCTCTCTCTCTCTCTCTCTCTCTCTCTCTCACGTGTCTTACCACGTGTCTTAATCAGTTAAGAAAAGGGAAAAAAAATCTCCCCGTAAAATATTCATCTCAATATTAATCTTTAAACATATTTCTTTACCAAGAGTTTTCCCCTTAGAGCAATTTCAGCACATCACGTAAAGTAATTTGCACGATCACCTGCAAAACGCTCACCTGCGCTACACCAAGTGCCTTTTAAAGCGGCGTCCCTTCCCCTTTCTTGGGCATTTTATCCTGGTGTTAATCTTCTCACGTCTTTATTTTGCCTCCCCGCCCTTTGATATTCCCTTCACCTGCTTAAGTCTTATTTTCGGTCTTCCTCCTCCCAACTGGTATGTGCCATTACATCTCGTTACCTTTTTAGCCTCACGTTCTTCCGCCGACACCTAACACACCTCTGTTTCCATCGCACCCTTGGCGCCTCGTGTGTGTGTGTGTGTGTGTGTGTGTGTATAGGGAGGGAGAGTTGGTGAGGAGGGTGTGATATTTTCCGCAGCTCGTTTCTTTCTCTCTCTCTCTCTCTCTCTCTCTCTCTCTCTCTCTCTCTCTCTCTCTCTCTCTCTCTCTCTCTCTCTCTCTCTCATAAGAAAGTTTTAATTCAGTTTCACTCATTACTACGTATTTTGTGAGTTACTGTTTTTGGAG
Organism: Scylla paramamosain; assembly: GCF_035594125.1. Taxonomy (NCBI): domain Eukaryota; kingdom Metazoa; phylum Arthropoda; class Malacostraca; order Decapoda; family Portunidae; genus Scylla; species Scylla paramamosain. The sequence continues at coordinate 22,500,636 of NC_087160.1, forward strand.
GATGTTTTTTTTCTTACGTGTATATGTCTCTCTCTCTCTCTCTCTCTCTCTCTCTCTCTCTCTCTCTCTCTCTCTCTCTCTCTCTCTCTCCCTCTCTCTCTCTCTCTCTCTCTCTCTCTCTGCGCTTGATGATGAACAAAGAAACAACTTTCATCATAAAATTAAAACAATAACAACATAAACAAGAACTAACACCTCTTCCCAGAACTCTCCATAATCTCTAGGAAGGCAAGTAAGCAAATTAAGAGAGAAGAAACTTGTGAATATAAGTACCTTAGTTCTTATTAGGCTACGTGCTAGTAATAGATTGATGTCATTTATATTAACAAGTTGAAAAAAAACAAAAAAAAAAAAAACATGGGAAGCATTTATTAAAGTGAAAATAGTAACGATACAGAATAATTATTGTGCCAGAAACTGCAAGTGGAATACGACAAAAGCGAGGCACAGGTAGCCATGGGAGTAAGTAATGCATATGGTAAGGCGCCGCATATTCGTGGTAATATGGCGCCGCTACAGTAATGTCAAAGAGTAATTTAAATTTTGGTGTGGTATGGGAAAATAATAGTAACAAAATTATGGCTAATGAAATTGCTATGGCAATAAAGTGAATGTTGAAAATACGAGATATTTGTTACTACAGCTCGGATTTCTTGTCTCAATAAAGAATAGTTTATGCAGGTATGATATCAATGACATTGCTTGAGTTCACGTTTTACAGGTAATAACACCAGTTAACACACACACACACACACACACACACATACACACACACACACATATGAACCTCAGAGGCTTTAGTTGGTGCCCGAGGGCAGTGTTCGGAGCTTCGTTTGTTCACGCTGCAGCGAGAGTCCAGCATTGATTGGTCCGTGGCAGTGGTGTCGCCGCGAACGGACAGACGCGGCGCCAGTGCTGGGACAGGTGCCAGGGGGCGCTGCCGAGCCTTACGTCCCGCATGTTGCTCCGCCCTTGGTCCTGGTTCAATACTGGTTCACTTCTGGGCCGCTTTGACCAAATGACTGGTTGCTGCCTCCGGTGTCACTGTCTGCGTCAACACTGCACGAGGCATGAATTCCTGAGGACAGAATTTGCTGTTTTCCGATCCACAGATTAAACTTTGACTTTACAACATAAACCTGTGGACTAGTAAGCCTTGTTTTATTGTGTGTTTTGTCAGTGTTGCAGCAGCACGTGTTGCGGGCTGTTGTGAGCAGCGAGTGGCGCCACGTGACGGACGAGACCACAGCCAGTATTAACAACTCCACCATATCGTCTTATGAAATATTCGGTTATCGCGCAACAAGTTAAAACTTTGAATGCAAATTATGCAAAACAAACTGAAAGGTTTTTCAATTTAATATATATATAAGGCTAATCATATCATGCAATATTCTATATTCCACGAAATAATTTCCGTGACGCGAAGCCTGAGAAAAATATGATAATTATCATTTCAAATGTGTGAAAAATACAGTTCTCAAATTCAATTAAAAAGTTTAATAACGTTAGTAATGTGGAAGCTTTTGCCTTTGTGGCATTGCAGTTTTAACCCAGTGTGACCAAAATTATAGAACACCTGCATTACTGAGTGGTGTCGTTTGATAAGGCGCGAGAAGCAACGGTGCATCACTGCTTCACAAAAATGATAACACCAATCACAACCATAATGAATTGACACAAAGCATTGCTGCTCATTAACAGTATAATGTGCAGAGCAGGAGTCCCGGCAGCACACGCCACGCGGGTCTGCCTTGCCGATGTCCCGCTCACCCAAAGAGAATGGTTATGTGCCGAACTAAATCAATGAGTTGTGACCTCTCGCTTCGACAGGAGCGGGACGCCAGATATTCTGTTCTCGTGTGTGTGTGTGTGTGTGTGTGTGTGTGGTGTGTGTGTGTGTGTGTGTGTGTGTGTGTGTGTGTGCTTGCTGCAATACTAGAAATGGTCAAAGTCAGACACCAACAATGATAAGAATAATGATTTGGAGTAATAATTAGAAAAGAAAATATCAAAAGTAAACAAATAAACGTTAAAAAAGAAAAGAAAAAGAATACTCTGCAGCTGAAAGCGAGGAGGGCCTGAGGTGTGAGATTAAGACCCAACCCGAATATAATCAAAGGAGCAGCCTGATTTTTCCCACGTTCCTGAGATTCTTTCCGGAGCCACAAAGATTTCACACACAGGCGGAAGCAGGCGGGGAAAAGGGAGCTTCATGGCTTAAAGCGGCGAGGAATGCGGGGCGGCGGGACTCGTGGTGGCGGCGGCGTCCTCTGACTGGTGGGGCGGGACGGGGATCTGTGTAAGGATTATGAATTACGGATCACAATAGACTCCTAAGTTTCGCTCAGTAAGCTTTGCCTCAAGAAGTACTGAAGGGTATTGTGATGTAAGATGGACTGTTTTCTCCCTGCTTCTCGTCTGCTCAGAAGTATTTCAAAGTGGGGAATTATGATACATAAAACCTCTCAAGTCTTCCTCTCTTTCTTCTGCCGGGTGGATCCATCTCCAGCATACTTCTCCCCTATAAACTCATCGGTTCTCTTGGCATGCTCTCAGAACACCTCAGTCTAGCTGGAGAGGCGAGACTGAGGTGGTCTGGGAGTGTCAAGAGAGACGATTAGAGTGTGGGGAGGAGGGTGCTGAAAATGTTTTTAACACAGCAGAAGAAAGAGAGGAAGATTTGAGAGAAAGTTTATGGATGCAGTGAAAGAAGACAGGCTTGTAATGGGTGTGACTGAGAAAGGTGCAGAAGACCGACTGCATTGGAGAAGGTTGATCCGCTGTGGCGACACCTGACGGGAAGACCTGAAAGAAGAGAGAACTGTTATCCTGATTGTTGCTCAAGATTCTTAGCTTCCAACCATTTTCCTGCTACATATTGCCGGCCCTAGAACTCGGTCAGTCTTAACATAAAGCAGCTGAAAATTATTAGTTACGGATCTTTCCACAAGCGGCTGACATTAAACACCGAAGCATTTATTCAGGGTGAGATTACAATGATGAAACAAAATCTACCTTGTATTGTTCTGCAGACAGTGTGACAGCTGAGTAAATGTTGACGCCCTCAGTCTGTCTCCATATGTAAATAACGACGATCTGCTTCAAAAAATGGTTGTGTTCGGTGGCTCTGTCCTGCATCATTATAGTTATTCATGCGGGTTCTATTAACTTCAACGCGTTTGATAATTACTAACGAGATAATTGTGCACTCAGTTGTTTATGGGGCAATTATGTTTTTTTTAGGTAGAACTTTTAATAATTTTCGTGCATGATGAAAAGCTTTGTTATCAGGGTTACGAGCACCGCCGCAGCTCACCCGCCTCTTGGAACACTCACCCCGCTGCCTCTGAGTCGTCACTTTCCTTTCCAGTAATAAAAAGAAGTACCAGTTCAGCTCTCGTAATCATCAATATCTCACTTTATTATTAGCTACTTGTATCACCGCAGGGGAATAGATAAAAAAAAAGTCTGTCACCCACATGGAAAAAGACTTGTATCTATCTGTCACCACGGAAGGAAGAGGAAATTAAATGTGTAATTATCAATGCAGAGAAGAAAAAATTATACGTATTACTGATGAGTGGTGGAGGAAAGATCAGTGTCTATTGCTCTAGGGGAAAAGACCTCAATGTATTTTACCACAGGAGGGAAAAAGACCATTAACCAAAAAAAAAAAGGCATATATCTAATAACAGAGAAAAAAAGTACATGATTCATTAACAGAAACAGTATTTACTACCATACTCAGAAAATAATTGTTACATCACCACGGAGAAAAAAAAAAAGAAACTTATACTACTACCACAAGAGAGAAAAAAAAAACGGCTGAAAAAACAAACAAAAAAATTGAAAAGATCTTTTTATATTACCGCGAAAGGAGAAAACTAAGCAAACCACACACACACACACACACACACACACACACACACACACACACACACACACACACACACACACACACACACACACACAGAAACAATTCCCCGCGGCGACGCAACTTCACGCTCCCAAAAGTCTGTGCAATTTTGGCTGAAGCTCAAACAGGCCAAGTATGATTCTGGCCAGACGTATTCACTAACTTCGCGGCATTAACGCATACCTGTGAAGAGTTGCATCACCCGAGCTGCTTCCTCCTTTCCTCCTTTGCTTCCTCTCCTTGGGGCGAGGTGCACCTGGCCGTAAAGGTGAGTTTCCGCCTCTCGCTAATTAAGGTGCTTCGCTTTGCTGAACGACGCCTTTTGTTTCACTTGTGTTATAATTTTTTTCTTTTGTTGGAGTTTTTTTTTCTGTTATTGTGTTATGTTTTTGTTTTTTTGTTTTTGTTCTACTCTCATAATAATTTTTTCTTTATTTTTTTCTGTTTCGAAATATTTGTCTTTTTGTTCTTTATTTTGCTGCAAGTTTTTTTTTTTTTTTTCCCATTTTATGTATGCATCGAGAATACATTTTTCTTTACTTCCTGGACCTTTTCTTTTCTCTGCTTTGTCTTTCCTTTTCTTTCCTGGTGCTCATTTTAATCTGCCTTTCATCACCATAACGCACAATGTACACCATCACACTCATTTACGAAGAAAGGAAACGTGAAAATCTTCATAAATGTATACAAAAAAAAAAAAAAAATACTTCATAGCCTGAATTTGCATAACACGGCAGGCGATCATAATCCCTCACTTAGAGAACAATCCTCACCGAATAAGTACACAGCTTTGAAATGCAAATCATCACTCAAAATAACATGTAAATGAGAGCGTGGAGTCTTTGTCATAATCTACTTACGTGTGTGTGTGTGTGTGTGTGTGTGTGTGTGTGTGTGTGTGTGTGTGTGTGTGGGAGGGAGTTGTACGTGTGGGTTGCTTGGTGTGAGAATGTAGGTATGTGTGTATTTGTGTAGGAGTATTTCATAAATGAAGAAAAAAAAATTTGCTCTTTCTCCTCCCTCCTCCTCCTCCTCCTCCTCCTCCTCCTCATCCTCCTCCTCCACCTCATCATCAGGAACAGCAAACAAGTCTAGCCTCCATTTTACAATCTCTTTCCCTCTTCACTTACTCAAGGAGCGACAAATGAGATGTACCCTTGTCCCTCTTTATTAATAGTTATCCCATATTCACTCATAAAAAGGAAAAGAAATTCATACACACATCTGTCTGGATCCCTTTTAATGCCGCCCATACCAGAAAATCGGTGGAACATGCATGAAAACATCAACAGGCGGCATGTGTAGGTGGTGAACGGAAGGCTGGTGTGTAATTTGCCATAGTAGATGAGTCGTGATAGGTGAGTAGGGATGAACTGGTCATGTCACGGTGCGTCACGTATGGCAGGAGTCAGCAGGGCGTCGCTGAGTTGTGGTGACGTGCGTGGCTTCCATATTTACGTCAATAGTGTGTTTACTATAGATCACGAGAGAGAGAGAGAGAGAGAGAGAGAGAGAGAGAGAGAGAGAGAGAGAGAGAGAGAGAGAGAGAGAGAGAGAGAGAGAGAGAGAGAGAGAGAGAGAGAGAGAGAGAGAGAGAGAGATTCACTTCCATAACAACACACTGCATCTCTTCATTTGCTTCCATAAATATGTGTTGTTTAATGTTGTTCAAGCTGATTCCTACCTCCCCTCCTTCCCTCCTTTCCTTCTACCCTCCCTCTTTTTGTCATTTCCTCTCCACGCTTTCTATTCCTTCCTTTCCCTCTTTTTATCTCTCTCTCTCTCTCTCTCTCTCTCTGCCCTTGACTTTTCACACACACACACACACACACACACACACACACACACACACACACACACACACACACACACACACACACACACACACACACACACACACACACACACACACACACACACACACACACACACACACACACACACACACACACACACACACACACAACATACTATAGGAAAGGTGACAGAGAAACAAAAAGTGAAAATAGAAATGGTGTATCTTTTTATTTTCTTTCTTTTCTAATACAGATATTCCACAGAGTTTCCATCCAGTAACTCACCGTTGTATTCATGACCTAATCTGACCTCCTTTTCTCCCCATGGCAGGCAGCACCTCCATCTGGCTCACCGTGACTTTCACCATTGAGCGGTACATTGCCATCTCGCACCCAATCAAAGGCAAGGTAAGATATATCGCCCTTCCTGATTGGTTGCTCTTGATATTCCTTGTCCTCATCCTGTTCTCTGCGTGTCCCTTCCCTTCCTGCAACCTTGGCCTCTATTAAGGGTTTTCTGCTCATCGTTCTGTATTTAGTTCGTGGTGTTGGGGGTTTTTTGTGTTTATTTTTGTATGTGTGTTTTATGCGCTTAATTCCACGTACACGTAATGGTGGAGGGAATGGATTGATGTGTTGTCGGGTGTTTGGTGCGTGTGTCAATGGATGTATGTGCGTTGTATTTCACGTGGTCAAATTTACTCGTGTGTGTGAATTTACGTATTCATTCAAGTTCCTCTTTTTTTTTTTTTTTTCCATTTCCTTTTTTTTTTTTTTTTGTTACTGTGCACTGCACCACGAGTATAAGATAATGAACGTATATATGTATGCAAAAAATGTCTGTCTGTCTTCGTCTGTCTGTCTGTCTGTCTGTCTGTCTGTCTGTCTGTCTGTCCGTCTGACTGGTTGGCTGGCAGGCTGGCTGGCTGGCTGGCTGGCTGTATATATGTATGTATGTATGTATGTATGTATGTATGTATGTATGTAGCACATATTTCGGCTGGCCACACACTATTGGTCCTCACTTATTTTATTCATTCACTTTAGAATATACACACCCATCAAAATCATAAACGCTTGCATGCTGTACGTACGTATGCATGTATATATTCATAAAATGCATAATACATTTATGTAAAATAAACTGCATACGCTTAACTAACAATAAATAAATCTCTACACACATATATTCATCCACGTAGAATTAAATAGAAAAAGACAATTTACACCTTTCGAAATTTCATGTTCAGCGAGCGAGCAAGCGAGGCAAGCGCGTGTCACGTTTCTCATAACTCTGCCTCGCCTAGTGGCCGTGATGTATTGCCGTGATGCGAGAGGTGACGGAGCTGCTGTGACGGGGGTCGATGAGTGCACTGCGGCGGGAAGGGGAGAGGACGCGGGGAGAAGATAGAGGAGGACACCACCAGGGAGAGGGATGAAGTTAAGTGGCTAGGGATGGGGACTGTTACATGGAGTTAGAGGGATGAAATAAAGGAATGGGAGGGGTGAGAGAGAGAGAGAGAGAGAGAGAGGAGAGAGAGAGAGAGAGAGAGAGAGAGAGAGAGAGAGAGAGAGAGAGAAAGGTGGAATTGAAAACGGATGAACTGGAGAGATAGGACAAAACAAGGATGAGGTTCGGTAAGGATGGGTATGAGAGGGACGGTGCGGCAACAAAGTGGGGAGCAGAGTGTTGGCGTGGCTTGGCTTGGCTAGAGAGAGAGAGAGAGAGAGAGAGAGAGAGAGAGAGAGAGAGAGAGAGAGAGAGAGAGAGAGAGAGAGAGAGTGAGTGACGCCCCAGTAATGCAGATGAACCCAAACACCAGCGGGCGTCCTTCCCTCTCCAGCAAATTACAACCTTCAGGGAGACCGATTACTCTCGTGGCGGCTGCGAGCGAATCCTTGACATAACTCAATCTGACGCTACTGGAGGTAACTTAACCATTCCGCTCTTTCCCTTGCGTGTCCTCTACTCCGTCTCTTCTTCCTCATTCCTCAGTGGGATGGATATAGGGTACTGTACTATTACTATCAGCATAACCCAGCACCCTACCCGGGGAGTAAATCTAATACAGCTCACTTTATAGGCTTTCCTACTGCTGTTCGCCCTCTCCCTTATAGCCTCGTCTCACTCAAGCGCCGTCCTGCATGTCGCCTCAACCACCACCACCACCACCTTCTCCGCCAACGCCATCATTATTACCGCCGCCGCTGGCACCGTCCTCACACTCCACCAAGTCAGTGCGAAGTGAAGCGATATAACAAGCTGCCTCCCGCCTCGCCCTGCTTCCCTCCTAGTGTCCGGTGTACGTAAGGGTGACAGTACTACGCCCAGCTGATGAAACAACTAAATGGTCACACATGCGGGCTGTACAGGGCCAATCATATTTTAACAAGCCGCTGGCCATTACGCACTCTGCCTCGTGGGATTATTCATGTGGTCTGTGACTCCAACATAGCGGCCGCGTGTGTTTGTTTTCCCCTCCCAGTGAGTTAAATATGAGTTCCTTCGTGTTTGTTGTGGTGCTTTTTTCCTATGTATTTTTTATTTTTATTTGTTGTCATTCGTTTACTATTACTTCTTTCCCTGTTTGTATTATGTTACCTGCAAGGATTGTTGGTTATTACGAGGAGTTGTACAGGAAATCTTGTGTATTTCTTATAATTGTAATTTTTTTCCTTCACCTTTTTTATTGTCGTTCCTCTTTTTTTACTCTGCCGGCTGTGTGTGGCTCGTCACTTAAAGATTATTTGTGTTGCCAGTGCATGAAACGGAAACATTGTACGTAATTCTCACCATCATCGCCCCCTTAATTATCTAGCTTTCCAACTATTATTTTCTTAGCATCACCAGTATCTCTCACCACGTTTTCCTTTCCAAAACATTACAACTCCATCACACCCACACGCCGCAGAGCCTCGTGTCAAGTAGGAGAGAGGACAGGGAGAGCGGGTTCCTGCACGCCTCGCATTCCTCTTTGCCATCAAGTGTTATCGAACTCAAACAGTCGTCATAATGTACACTTAACAGAACTTAACCCGCCGAGCCATCGACCAGGCGTGCGTGGGCCTAACACAGCCGACACGAGGACAAACAGACAGACAGACAGACAGGCAGACAGACATGGCCAGACTACACAGACCTAATCTATCAGTCTATAAACGAGACTAAGATCCTTTGTCTCACTGTAGGCATAAAGATTCAGAGCGGTGAGTCTCTGTCCCCTCGTTCTGTCCATTTCACCTTCTTTTATGACAAGTGGGCAATGCGTTGGTAGCCGTCTTTCGTCCAGATCGCGGAGTGTACGGATCAGAAACAGCAGAAATCTAGAAATCGTATTCAGAGGAGCTGTGTTTGGCTGCGGCTGTGACTTGACGCGCCATAAACACGCCACAAGTTTTATTGGCTTCGTAAACCTGTCGAGAAGGTTTTAGTGTAGGGCATCAGTGAGCCTTCTATAGATGCCTGGCTCCCTTCCCTGCTTCCATTCACTCCTCTCCTCCCTCGTCTGCCGTCTCTTTCATGCGAGTATCTCTTCCTCCCCTCCTCCCCTACCAGGTCCCCAGCCATCCCCTATCAGAGTATCCAGCATCTCGTAAAATATGCCCCATCTACGCCCATTCCTCTCTTCCCCAGCCCTTCTTGACGCGACCGTTCCTGAATTTCGCCTCCTCACGCTCTCCTAAGACGCTCCTGGGTTCTCATAACCTCCCCTTCATGTGATATGGGAAAAATGTGGCTCGCCCTGCAGTGATTAACTTTCATATATTCCCGCCTGGTCTCTCTCTCTCTCTCTCTCTCTCTCTCTCTCTCTCTCTCTCTCTCTCTCTCTCTCTCTCTCTCTCTCTCTCTCTCTCTATCTATCTATCTATCTCTCTCTCTCTCTCTCTCTCTCTCTCTCTCTCTCTCTCTCTCTCTCTCTCTCTCTCTGGTAGTAAATTTATTTTCCACGTCGGATTTTCGCGCTCGTGGCCCAAACAAATGGAGGAAGATAATTAAACTGGCGATGGACAAATATGGTCGTTTGTTCCTGCAACTCCTTCTCCTCCTCCTCTCGGATTTCATCATCTGGACTTTCGGGTAATGGTGGCATTTTTCAACAGGAAGCGGCATGAATCAGTGCAATCAGGCTCCCCATGTCGCGCCGTGAACTCCGCAGAGGGGACGCGGCCCGGGCGGAAGCGGCGTCTTAATGAAGCAACAGGAGACCGGCCAATCAGTCTGTCCTCGTCGATCGGCTTTCTCTCTCTCTCTCTCTCTCTCTTTATTCAATTCTCTGATTTTCTTCGTGCCTTTTCTTCTTTTCTTTCAATTTTCATTTTCTTTGTCACTTTTCCTTCTTTAATTTTGCTGTTTACCAATTCTTCTTTATCATAGTCTCTCTCTCTCTCTCTCTCTCTCTCTCTCTCTCTCTCTCTCTCTCTCTCTCTCTCTCTCTCTCTCTCTCTCTTTTACGGGAGATCATTTTTGTTTCCGAAGACACCCACACTACCAGTTTCCAGAATACCCGAGTGCTCTTTTTACTTATTTACTTATTCATCTATTATATATATTTTTTTTTTAGTGATGCTGCAAAAAAAAATCTCCTTGTACAAAAATTTCTCTTGACTGACTTACTCATAATTAGCAGAGTACACCTCCACTTTAGTTAATCCACGTATGTAAATAAGGTGTCACTTACCTAGGAATTGATGTGGAGCTGGTACTTCTCTTGCCGTCCTTCCTGCTGTGCCTCGGGAAATACAGAGAGTGGGATGATCAGGTCCGTCATTTCCTTCCATCGCCGCCCTTACCTACGTTACCAGCCCTTAGATGTCAGCTGGCACCTCAGTGGGTCTCTCTTTATACATTTTTGTTGCCCTTGGCCAGTACTCCTACATGTGCGCTCCTTGTACTTCAGTCTTTTATTGATATATTGCTGCCGTTTTGTACATTCCTGGACACCATACACATCCTAGAACAATATTCATTCAAATAGAGCATGCATAAATAAGATAAAAAAAAAAAAAAAGCAAAGATAGACTAAGTTTATAAGGGAAAATGTAAAACCATGCATTTTCTTTCTTTTTCTATATTCTAAATTGTATGAACCCGGTATGTGTGTAGATTGATAGGGGGACAAAATTAATATGGAGAAAGAAAAAAAAGGTTAGCGTACCATTTTTCTTCTATAGTTTGAATGAAAAGGGCACATCATCAGAAAACTCAATGCGTGTGTCGTAAGAAAATCATTAGAAAAGCTGTGGTAAATCCTCCCTTTTTCGTGTCGTCTTGATTGAAAAAATAAATAAAAAGTTAAGAAAAGTTGCCTCAATGCCTCCATGCACCGCCGTTGGGGAAACAAGAAAAGAAAAAAAAAAGAAAAAGAAAAATTCGGCGCGTGTCAAGCTCGCCCCGCCCGGCAAATGATTTACCTTAATGAGGAGAACGTGTCCCTCAGGTGGTGGTGGTGGTGGTGGTGAAAGGTGAAATATTACTTTAATTCTTTATGGGTCACTGGGACTTGTTCATGACGTATTTTAATTTGTCTGGGGTGGAAAGGACGTGTTTTCCTTTCTTTCCTCTCTCCTTTGTTTGCATTCTTTTTTTTTTTATGTTTCCTTTTATGTGTTTTCCTGGTTCCCGTCTTTCTTATCCTTCCTGATTCTTTCTTTTGTTTCTGTATTTTCAATTTCTTCTCTTCTGTCCTCACTTTCCATCTTTATTCTCCGTGTTGCTGATTCTTTTTATTCTTTCATCTCTTCCCCTTTCCTTCCTGTCCTCCTGATTCTTTCACATTGTTGGATCTTCTTTCTGTTTCACATTTTCGCGTTTGGTTTCGAATCTTTTCGCTTCCTTCTTCTAATTCTTTGGCGTTGTTGCACCGTATTCACGTTTCGCTTCACCTTTCGCCTTTTTCATTTTATGTGACAGTTGAGTGACAGAGTGAGTGAATCATGTTTGTTTTCCTTCCTTTCGCTTCTTATTTCTGTTTTCCCTTTGTCTTTTATTCTTGGCTTTATTGAAAATTCTTCCCATTTTTCCTCAGTCGCTACATATAGTTTCGTGTTTCATCTCCAAAGTTTCTGTAACGGATGACAGACGTGTTGGTTTTCCTTCCTGTCTTCTGTGCTGTCTTTCTTAAATTACTGACACTGGTGCGTATGTGAGGAGAGTGTGGCAGATTGAAGGTAGGTGATGAAGAATGCGACAAGGGCTGATGAAATGAGTTCTTTATTCCTGACTAGCTTCGCAATATATTTATGTTAGGTATAGTTGTCGATATTATTATTATTGTTATTATTATTATTGTATTTGATTTTCCTCCTCTTTCTCCTCCTCTCTGCCTGGCCCGTGCGTGCTGAGGTTAGGCGAACGTGGATATTATATAGATTTATTTAACATTCTTATCTGCAGTCAATCTCGCCGACATCATAATATTCCTCTGAAGAAGCTCCTGTGAACCTAGTCAGGCATAAACTACTCATTCTTCAGACCGTGTTCCCTTCACCGCCTGCCATTGTTGCAGATCCTTCCCGTTTTACTTAACCGTAGCATCTCTAGTCTTCCGTGCCTTGAGTTGGTGTGACGCTTGAGTAACTGAGTGGCTGAGTCAGTGTAAGGACAAAGGATGGGATTAATTGATTCAGGACTGAGTGGTGAGCTGCCTTTGTCAAGCACCCTGTTTGAACTTCACCCTTGACACCGTAATCTGTATTCTCAAACATTTCGGCGTCTTAGTAACTTCTGACAGGCTCAGTGGAGTTATCGTAGGTTATCAAGGATGTTTTCATGATTCTAGCGATAATTTAATGAGTATTCTACAACATTATTGATAGAATACACCCATGAGAACCCGAAAGACTATTTTTTGTGGCCTTTGAAAGAAGATTTTTAAGGACGTTTTCATAACTGTAACGATAGTTTTAGGATTCTACACCAACAAGGAGAGAAAACACCAATGATGACACTAATAAGCATCTCTGTGGCCTTTGAAAGTAGGTTTTATATTTAAGAGGGGAGTTCATAATTGCAGTGATAGTTTGGGAATTCTATATTGTTAATGGGAGAAAACACCCACGTGAACCCTAGTAAGTATTTATGTAGCCTTTGAAAGTAGTCGGTTTTCAATGGTATTTTCATCATAGTGTGAGGACTCTACACCATTAGTGAGAGAGAACATCCATGAGAACACGACGAAGTATCTCTGCGCCTTTGAAGATAGTCCTTACGAGCGCCCAGTGTGTTTAAGAGTGCTGGGTGGTGTACTGTAATCATACATAACCTCCTCCTGCACTACACTTGTTAGAGAAGCGACCTTAATGCAATACTGGTCTGTTGACTTGAATGTAATTGTGTTTATGTGTTTACGTAGTTCATGCTCAGTGTTTTTTTTTTTTTTTTTATTCTGTGAGAGTAATTTGTTTTTTATTCGCTTTGTTAACTTTATTAGCGTGTTTTTTTTTTATTCGTTTATTACTTTTGTAGCGCAGTTTATTGTTTTTTATGGGGCCATTCAGTACACGAGTATGCTTTGTATTTTGTGGAGTAGTAGCTGTCTATCTATCTGTCTATCTATCTATCTATCTTTCTATCTATCTATCTGTCTATCTGTCTATCTACTTGTCTATTTATCTATATATCTACCTATCTATCTATCTATCTATTTTCTATCTACATATCTATCTACTTATCTTTATATTTGTATATGTATGTATGTATGTATCTATTTATCTGTCTATCTATCTATCTATCAATCGTTTATCTATCTATTTATTTATCTATCTATCTATCTATATTTATCTATCTATCTATCCATCTATCTATCTACCTATCTGCCTACCTACCTACCTATCCATCTACTCACCGATTTCCATTAACATAAGGCACACGAGGCTGAACCATTTAAAATATGCGATCAAAATAGTCACCTTTAAATAAAAAGACACAGAAGGTTGAAACTTTGGAAGGTGATACCCGTCTCTTGAAAGTTTGGTCACAGGAACAAGGGAAAGAAAAAAAGAAAAAAAAAATTGAGCGTCGGCAGTTTGCTTCGGAATTGATCAGCGTGGAGGAAGAAGAGGAAGGCAGGAAGGAAGGAAGGAAGGGGGAAAGAGGAAGGAGGGAGGGTGGATCGCTTCATGTTTCTTTTATCTCCACCATCAGAAGGCGAACCCGGCGGGGAAGGAAGGATGGTCTTTTTTTTTTTTACGCACTCAAAATTACACAACGGTTTCTAATAATAGTGCGTCAGCTGCTGGAGTCTTGACTACCAAAATAGATAAGAGAGATAGTGAATGCATAGATAAGTGAGAGAATAAGTAAATAAATAAAATAAGTAAATAGACAGTGTAGTAGATAGAGAAGTTAGACTGGCTAAATACGTAAATAAATAAGTAGATTAATAAATGACTGAATAAATGAGTGAGCGAGTGAATAAATCAGTACATAAATAAATAAGTAAATAAATGCAGATTGAAAACAAAAAAAAGAAAAAAAACGGCGCCTTATGACCTCGTTGTGGTGGCGATAAAACGTCAGCCACACTCGATCAGCCAGTCCTGGGAATAAGAATATGGTGAAGCAAGGAATATGCAGGATACAAGAGAGATCGTGTGCAGATTATGGAAAATGCTAAACACACCATAACTAAGACCTTGCCTTTTAAAATAATGTTTTGTCTCTTTATATAATGCGTAGTTTGGAGCGAAAGTTAAGTAAGTGGACTTTTGTTAACGTTTCCTCATGTATATTGTTTTGTAACGCCTCGTCCTTGCTTCCCCGTAACTCTCCTTCATCCCCACCACCCACCGACACACATACACACACCGGCGGTAACCTCCGCAACGTACTTTTATTTTTCACACGAGGGAGGCAGACTAGGAGCAAAAACAAGTGCCTCTCCCATAAAAAATAACAATAAAGGAGACCCCAAAAGGAAGAATCAGTCCAGGATTTAATAGATTCCATTCTAATTCATCTTGCCCCTGGCCAACACGAGCTCATCACAACACGCTTATAAGATCTTGGTTTAATCCACCTAATCGGCCAGCACTCCATCTCCGCCTCCCACTATATACACAACCCTCCATTCTGACCCATCTTGGCCTTGACCAGCACTCCTCACTGCCCCCCTCAACACTATACACACAAAGGTTTCCAGGAAGGACTCATCTCTCCCCTCTCTAACACTCATCCTCTACACACTTAGAGGTTTCCAGTCTGAGCCGTTGACCAACACTCCGCTGCCACTCTTCACACTATACACACAAAGATTTCCAGGGGGACTCATGTTTAAGTTCACCAACACTCAGCCTCCACACACTTATAGGTTTCCAGTCTGAGCCATCTCGCCCCTCACGAACACTCGCCCTCACACTTAAAGGTTTCTGTAAACTATCAACAGGGCCATGATAACACATTTGAAACCCCCCCCCAAAAAAAAGAAACCTCCACTACATTCTGATAAACACAGTAGAATCATAGTAAATGTCCTTCAAAATTCAAACAACTTCCACAGCAACATGTTTGACTACAAGTGGAACTAGAATCATGAAAACACCCTCGGAAACCCCAGTAATCTTCACACCAACTCTCGCCCTACACATACTAAGAGGTTTACAGTCTGACACACATCTCTTCCCTCAACAACGCACCCTCCACACACTCCAAGCTTTCCACCCTCACCCATCTCTCCCCTCTCCAGCACCCCACCGCCTCTTTACACACACTTGCACACTTCCACTCGTAATCCTCCCACACGGAAAACCAAAATACTTCTTCCCCCAAAACTTCCCAAATTCTTTCCTTGTCCACTCGCCTCCTGATCCTTCCTCTGTTTCCCTCCCTCTTGTCACCGCCTCCTTACTCCTTGCGGCCTCTTAGACACATTGTTAGGCCGCCGAATCTTTCTATTCTATCACGCTGTTGTTTCCTTGGCTCTTAATGTTATGACTTCATGCCTTTGTTTGTATGTTCCCGAGCTCTTTGTCATATTTCAGAGACTCGCATTTGAAGCGCAATAAAAACTCTACCCAAAAAATCATACTGAATACGAGGGAATTTTTATAGTATTGCTTTATAGGACAGAGGAAAAGGGACATCCAGTATTCTTGTTAGGCAGACTGGCGAGAAGGAACGTGTCCCATTATCGCAGAGTGTGTAGAAGACGATTGGAATAGTTTGTGGCGGAGTTGGAGTGACTTAACTTCGGTTTTCTTGGTCCAGAGTTTAGTCCTGTCAAGGCTCCTTCCTCCCCCTCTTGCCTCTGCCTCAACTACAATTACCTGCTACTAATACTGGGATATATATATATATATATATATATATATATATATATATATAGAGAGAGAGAGAGAGAGAGAGAGAGAGAGAGAGAGAGAGAGAGAGAGAGAGAGAGAGAGAGAGAGAGAGAGAGAGAGAGAGAGAGAGAGAGAGAGAGAGAGAGAGAGAGAGAGAGAGAGAGAGAGAGAGAGAGAGAGAGAGACGGGAGACGAGAAGAGAAATGGAAACAATGACCGGCAGAAAAATTGCACAAACAGACGAATAAACAGGAAGACAGTGGAATTGTGTAAGGAGTGAACAATAAATCTATAGCTCATAATTCATCCTCCTATTTGTCTCATGCTGTGCCCAGTGGCTGCAGCTTCCCAGGGCAACGCCAGGAGCTTTAATCACTCTAATACTAATTTACACTGCACGTACAGTAATTCAAAGCGCAGCCAACCACTGTGAGTTTAATCATGATCCACGACATTATAGAAAAAAAAAAAAAAGAAAATGGGAAAATGTTTAATCCTACATATTGCTTATAATGCCAGAAATATGAGAGTGTCAAGATAACAGAAAATAAAATGGCTTGTCCTTCTTGGTTCTTTTTTTTTTTTTTTTGGAGGAGGGGAAAGATAATTGAGTGAGTTTTCTTATTCTTTTGCCATTGGTCATTTCCCTAATGCATAAAAGAAAAATATATGTAAAAATATTAACTAAACTGTATTAAAGACACGCTAGAAAATAAAATCACTTCTCTTTATCTTAGCTGTTCTCTTCCTTTTTTTTTTTCGGAAGTGGCATTTGTACGATCTTAATTACCCTTCTCTTTTTTTTTCCTCTTGGTAGATTTTCCTCATACATAAAAAAAAAAATAATACAAAAGTAACTAAACAAAGTGCTGCGTGAAATTAAATCAAGAGATGAGTATGTTTTCAAGCCTTTGTAAAAAAATATGAAGAGAAACTTTAAAAATATATGTGTATCCTTTCCCTGTCTGAATATCATGAATATGTCTCGTCTGTCTGTCTGTATGTATGTCTGCCTGCCTGTCTGTCTGCCTGCCTGGTCTGGTGTCTCTGTTTGCCTGTCTGTTTGTATTTTGGTCTGTCTTGTTAGCTGTGTTTGTCTGTTTTTATTTCTGTGTGTTTCGGTGTGTCTGCCAGTCTGTCTGTCTGTTTGTCTGTTTGTGTCTGTCTGTCTGTCTGTCTGTCTGTCTGTCTGTCTGTCTGTCTGTCTGTCTGTCTCTCTCTCTCTCTCTCTCTCTCTCTCTCTCTCTCTCTCTCTCTCTCTCTCTCTCTCTCTCTCTCTCTCTCTCTCATTAAAGGAAACCTGTCAAAACGCGGTAAAAATGTATCAAATTTGAAGGGGGACTCAGGCCTTCCTCAACACCATGAAAAATCGAGCGCACACTCACACACACACATACACACACACACACACACACACACACACACACACACACACACACACACACACACACACACACACACACACACAAGATAACGCCCCTAAAGGCGCCGCGCACGGACCGGTACAGACTCAGCGCGATTCCCACCATGGTGCGAGCCATCAATCAATAGTATTTCCCTTCTAGATTAGACTTAGCTTTAGGATAAATGTTAAGTATTTCCCCACCCCCTCTATACATTTTCAGTTCGTTAACTGCCTGAAGAATAAACCGTTTATTATTATTATTATTATTATTATTATTATTATTATTATTATTATTACACACACACACACACACACACACACACACACACACACACACACACACACACACACACACACACACACACACACACACACACACACACACACACACAAAGAAAAAAATTAATCTGAATGCCTCCAACAGCAAAAAATTATTAGGAAGAGAAGTTTTCCTGCCGATGCTTGAGTTGACACTTTGAGCTTCCGGTTACAATTAGAACTTTTACCGAGGGCGGCTCTCTGCTCTGTGTCAGGGTAAAGAAGTAGTGAATGTTTAGCAGATCACACGCGTCTAGACTCAACACAGGCACATTCAAGGCACCCACAGCCTCACTAGCGGACAGCGGAACGAGAGCAGGAGGTGGACGATGGCAGGGAGAGGAGATGGCACGAAGAAATGGTAGGAAGATGACAAAGGGAGAGATGGTATAGCAGCGACCCACACACTCACACCCTCACTAGCGGACTACAAGGACAAGCAGGGAGAAGATGACAGTGGGAGAGATGGCACTGGAAGAGACGTCAGAATAGCGACAGTCCCTCCCTTACAGCCTCTCACAGCCACAGTGGAGAGAAGGCGCGGGGAGAGAGGGAGAGAGAGGAGAGTAGCGACAGTCCCTCCCCACAGCCTCTCACAGCCACAGTGGAGAGAAGGCGCGGGGAGAGAGGGAGAGAGAGCAGAGTAGCGACAGTCCCTTACCCTTATCCTTGCCTCCCACAGCCCGAACTAATTAATGAGCGGTGGTGCGACTTCCTAAATGAATTGTCTTGTAGTCCTGCTGGGCGTTGCGTATAATCGCCCGGGGATGTTTGAAGCTCGTAAGCAAGACGCACAGTCATTGAGCCTTACCTTGCCTTGCCTTGCCTTGCCTAGCCTTGCTGCGTGAGTGGGTTGGTTTTAATGCTGATTTACGGAACGGTGGGGACGGTATAAGAGAAAGATAAAATTTTCTTCTTTCCTCGCAAATGTGTCGTTTCTCAGCCATTAGTGTGAAGGCAATAAGCGTGCACGTAAAATGAAAGTTCCCGACGAAAGTGTGTGCATTGTTTGAGAAGGAGTGTGAGGATGGATGGACAGAGAGAGAGAGAGAGAGAGAGAGAGAGAGAGAGAGAGAGAGAGAGAGAGAGCGGGGGGGGGGAGGGAGAGAGAGGAAATAAAGCATAGCAGCGCTGCGAGGATGTATTAGAGCGCTGCAGGAAACAAGACAGAGCAACAATTAGTCAAGCAGATGTGTGAATTTCCAGGGAGGCATGCAGTTAACAAGATCAGAAGAGCAGTTAGCATGAAAATAGCGGTAGAAGATAGCGAGAGATGCAACATTCTGGCGATGAGAAAGAAGTTGAAGACAGTCAGTTAAAGGAGAGGAGTTGATGAGACGAAAAGCTTTTGATTCCACCCTGTCTAAAAGAGTTGTATGAGTGGAACCCCCCTCCAGACATGTGAAGCATACTCCATACATGGACGGATAAGGCCCTTGTACAGAGTTAGCAGCTGGGGGTGAGAAAAACTGGCGGAGACGTCTTAGAACGCCTAACTTCATGGAAGATTATAACTTTGTTGTAATTAGCTTTGTTCTTATTATGTAGTTAGTGGAGAACAGTCAGGTAAATTTAAATAGCACAGTAAGAATTTAAGAGTTTGTGCCTTTCTGAAATCTCTTTGTAATTCTCTGGTTTTGAAGTTCTTTGGGGAGAGGTTTCGTGCAGCTGGTCATGTTTAGTAATGGCTTTTTAGTGGTGACGTTTTTAAGTGATGTCCTTTGCTTCTCTCCCTGTTATCATTTCTAGAATCTTGGCAGGAAAGACATCATAAATTTGCCTAGGTGTAATGATGACTTTGTGATGACCTTTTAGTGATGACGATGACTTTCCCTGTTATCACTTAAAAACATTCTGGCAAGCTTTCGTGCATGTGGCCAAATGTAATGAAGACTTTGTGATGACTCCCAATGATAACTTTTTCATCTCTCGTCCTTAGATCTGTACCTTACCCTCGTTCATCTAGTTAGGCATAATGATGACTTAATGATGACCTTCTGGGATGAATTATAATGATGACGCCTCCCTCTCCTTCCTGTTGCTGCCTGTATCTAGATGCATCTAGTCAGGCGTAATGATGACTTGATTATTTTCAGTGATGACTCTTAATGATGACTTATACCTCTCTCCTGCAGACGTATACCGTGTCCTCATGCATCTGAGCAGCCTTAGTGATGACTTTTAATGATGACTTTCGGTGATGACTTAATGATGACCACCTCTGTCTCTCTCAGATGCTATGTACCGTGTCCCGCGCCAAGAAGGTTGTGGCAGTAGTGTACTTCCTGTGCTTCGCCCTTACCGCCACCACGCCGCACGAGTGGGTGGTGGTGACGCGGCACGAGACGGACACCAAGGAGCCTTACCTCAGCCTCGACTACAGCAGCGTAAGTGTGGATTCCTGCAGTACCTCCCTGTTTGCTTATGTTACCCTGTCTGTCTGTTTGAATGTCCTCGTGGCCTTTGTGTCTATGTTCTGTTTGTGTGTTTCTCGGCCTGTCTCTCTGCCTGTCTGTTTGTTTGTATGTATATATCTCCTTCAGGTTTTTCTGTATTCCTGTCTCTTTTTGTTTGTCTGTTTCACCGTCTTTAACTTTCTGTCTGTCTGTCTATCTGTCTGTCTGTATGTATGTATGTATGTATGTATGTATGTATGTCGTCCTGGTCTTTCTGTATTTTTGTCTATGTACGTTTGTTTGTTTGTTTGTTTCTCTCTCTCTCTCTCTCTCTCTCTCTCTCTCTCTCTCTCTCTCTCTCTCTCTCTCTCTCTCTCTCTCTCTCTCTCTCTCTCTCTCTCCAAAAGCCGCATTAAGCCAAGTTTGCCTGAAAAAAATAAAGACTCACACAACATTATCGTGGATTAGTGTTGCGGCTTCCCATCCTGCGCCTCATTAGCCAGGCAGCGATACCAACTTTTATCAGGGCAGGCTTAATTCTTCAGTCCATCGCTCCTTTTCATCTGATGCTACGTGTGAAATAATGCTGGTTTAACTGAATGACTTTTGTAACGCTGCTCTTCTAGTACTAAATGTCTCCTTGAAAATTATACGTCTGTCTTTTAGTAACATTCACAACAGTATAGTTTGCATCAACAGAGTAAAGAGAGGATAGAAGATTGTTATTGTATTGCATAGGCTACATAAATATTTAACATGCTCTAGTATAAAATAAGTGTCTCACCAGTTATAAGGTATTCTGGGAAACTGATATCTGGCAGTGAAAGGGTTAAGATGCTTGGTGGTGATTGTGCTGAGACTGTTAAGCTTATTGGTTAATTCTTTTGTTGCGATGGGAAATTTTGAGCAGGCAGAGTGGTATTACTTACGTGACTCTAACTGTATATTTGTTTCTTTGTGCTTACTGTTTGCCTTCCCCTCTCCTTTTCTGTGAATGAAAGTGGTGACCTCAAACTGATTTTTTTTTTTTTTTTTTACGTATATGTGTGTGGCCTTCTGTAGTGTAGCGTGGTTCGTCAATGATGTATTCCTCGTGTGTTTAGAAATAAGGGAAAGTTTAGATGTTTGGGCCTGTGTTGCCAGCATTTCTCACACTGATGAATATTTTTTTTTTTACGTCGGAAACATTATTGTATTTGAAATAATGACATAACTTGAATATTTGCTGCAGCGCGTTAATCATATTTTGGAGCAACGAGCAGTGGATCTGAAAACTCCCAACACTGATTCATATATATATATATATATATATATATATATATATATATATATATATATATATATATATATATATATATATATATATATATATATATATATATATATATATATATATATATATATATATATATATATATATATATATATATATATATATATATATATATACGAGTATATATATATATATATTTTTTTTTTTCGTAGACTTCTGTTGTATTTAGTATAAAGATAAATAGTTGGTCCTATTGTCAAGGGCATTATATTTCTAAAACTGAATAATATTTTGTATAGACAAGCAGGGAATCTGAAAATTTCCGACACTGATTTATATATATATATATATATATATATATATATATATATATATATATATATATATATATATATATATATATATATATATATATATATATATATATATATATATATATATATATATATATTTGTATATATATATATATATATATATATATATATATATATATATATATATATATATATATATATATATATATATATATATATATATATATATATATATATATATATATATATATATATATATTTTTTTTTTTTTTTTTTTTTTTTTTTTTTTCGAGACTTCAGCTGCGTTTAGGATAATAATAAATACTTGAACCTTTTGTTGGAAGCATTAAATATCTTATACTCTGAATCATAATTTGTGTCGACGGGCGGTGAATCAGAAATATCACATGCAGGAAGGGCGCATGAGATACCTCTTTTTTTAAATAACGGAATTGCGAGAATGTGAAAGGAATGCGCATCTCATTAAAATTCCTTCCGCATTGTTCGTCTTGCTCATTCGCCAATAGATGAAAAGAATGAGTAAGGTTGGGCAGTCATCACATCACACATATTACAGTAAGCGAGAACTCAGTGTACCGTGTTTTATCCCTTGCACTTTTTTTATACAGTTATTCTTTTTATACATTCTATTTATGTCCTTCTTTGTATCCTTCCCTCCCTCTCTTCCGCCTCTATTTTTTTTTTTTATAAGCAGTAATTTTTCCCTCTTTATTTTTGTTCTTTTCTTTCTTTTACTAAACTTCCCTTCTTATCTGACTTATATGCCCTCATTTCTGGTCACCACTTCCCTCCTGTTTTGTTTCGTTTTGTTTTGTTTTTCTTCTCTTTCTCTTTTCTTTTCTCTATTCGTTCCCCTTCGTCTTTATCTTACCTGTCTTCCTTCTTTCCTCCCTTCCTTATTTTCATTTTCCGCTTCAACTTTCCTTCTTCACTTCTCTCTGTTGTTTTTTTTTCTTTCCTACCCTTCTCTCCTTCCTTCTTTTATTTCCTTCCCTCCCTGTTTCACCTTTCTCCCCTTACCTCTAACTTTCCCCTTCCTTCTTTTGTTCGTCATTTCTTTCCTTATTCCCTCTTACCAGCCTTCCTTCCTCCCTCCCTTCCTTCCTTCCTTCCTTCCTTCCTTCCTTCCTTCCTTCCTTCCTTCCTTCTTTCTTTCTTTCTTTCTTTCTAAACTTCTCCTTTCTCCTTTCTCCTCCTTCCTCTTCCTCGTCCTCAGGTGATGGTCAATAGGGTTTGTTTTGCCCCTAAAGATTACATTTTTATCTCCCTTCTTGAAAATCCTCGCCTGATGGAGGGTCGTACTCAGAAATATCGATACTTGCTTATATGTTCCCTCAGGACTTCTTTCCCCTCTTCCCTTTCTCCTCCTCCTGCTCGTCGTCTTCCTCCTCCTCCTCCTCCTCCTCCTCCTCCTTCGTAGTTTACCGCTGCAGTAGTTCAACATATAGCATCATAATACACCAGTATGTTTCTTTGTGCTCCTTCTTTCCTTTCTTCCCCTTCCTCCTCCTCTTCCTCCTCTTCCTCCTCTTTCTCGTTATAGAATAGACAAACAAGTTTCCTGTCATTTATTCCTCAGATATATTTCTACGTATCTTCCTCCTCCTCCTCCTCCTCCTCCTCCTCCTCCTCCTCCTCCTCCTCTTTCTCTCCCTCTCCTTGTCCTCCTTTATCTTTTTTTTCAGATGTTTTTCTCCTCCTACCTCCTCTACCGTTGTTCGCCTTCCTCTTTTCTCCTCGTCCTCCTCCTCCTCCTCCTCCTCTTCTTCTTCCTTCTCCTCTTCCTCCTTCCGTTGATAAATAGAATAGGGGGATTTGTGTAAGAAAGCCATGTAGGTATTCTCTTTCCCTTTCTCCTTCTCTTTCTCTTTTCTCCTCTTATTTTTTTTTCTTTCTTTCTCTTTCTCTCTCTCTTTACGAGTACCTTTACTGGAGTCGCCATCCTCGGGACCGCCATTATTCACTGCTGCCTCCTCTGCGCCTCGCGGGAGTATTTTGTCATTAATGTGCTGATGATTAATAGCTTTATTTCCAGTGTAGCGTAACAGTGTGTGGGATTTCCGTGGCGGCTCGTAA
>NC_087160.1:22534431-22541931 GCF_035594125.1 Scylla paramamosain
AAAAGAGAATGTGTTGGGAGAGTGACAGCTGGGTGTGTTTTACTTCAGCCACACACACACGCCGCCTCTTGTTTCATGCAGCTTTCATTCTCTCTCTCTCTCTCTCTCTCTCTCTCTCTCTCTCTCTCTCTCTCTCTCTCTCTCTCTCTCTCTCTCTCTCTCTCTCTCTCGTCAAATACATATCCTCACTTAGTTCACTTCGCCTGTTACGTAACCGATGCGCGCGTCACGTAAAGACTTACTTCTAATAGCATTTTTTCATCTCGTGAGTAACACTGTCTTTGTTTATTTGGCGCTGCCCGACTCTCCTCCTCCTCCTCCTCCTCCTCCTCCTCCTCTTCTTCCTCAGAATACAAAGCACAAAAAAATAAATAAATGATTTAACGATAGTAATATTGACTTCTTTCCTATACCTTGTCTTCATGCTCAGTAATGTACGCCTCACCTTCTCCCCTGACTTTCCTTCATGACTCGTTTTTCTTCAGTGTATTATGATTAATTTTCTTGATATTCTGTTTGTCTTTCAGTGATGATGACCTTTTTGCCTTTTTTTTTCTTTTTTTTCAAGTCTATTGCTGCATTTATTATGATATTTATTTTCGTATTGTTGGAACTCTCCTCAGTTTTTAATTGTGATGTATTTATTCGTGACGAGGCTGAACTTTGTGTGAAATGTCTGTCTGTTGTTCTTTTAAACGTTTAGGTGTTTATGTATATACTCTTTTATTTATTTTTTTCCTTCATACTATTTTTCACTTTCAGTCTCGTCAAAATGATCTTGTGAAACGCGACAGAAACGTTAAAATTATACACGATGAAGTGCTGCATCAATCATTTGTGTATAATACCAGTGTGAACGTGTTTGCTGCCTCATTGCTCTTTTCTCTCTAACCATTTTCAGTTCTATTCCCATAAAAATTATCCCATGAATCGTGATAAAAACATTAAATTTTACCACTTTTCTCTCAAACCATTCTCACTTCTGTTCTCACAAATATTTTTCCTATGAATGTAAATATGTAAGCACCAGATTCTACTTATTTTCTCTCAAACCATTTTATTTTTTTCCCATACAAAACATCTATGAAACGTGACAAAAAAAAAACTTTTCTCTCAAAACATTTTCACTTGTATTACTATAAAAATTATCTTATGAAAAGTTATACAAAAAGAAAAATCCACCTCTTTTTTCTCCACCTCTCCAATTCTGTTCCCATGAAAATTATCTTATGAAACCTGATAGAAGAAACAAGCACCAAACTTTACCTGATCAAAAGCGCTTGCCTCGCCTCCACCTCAAAAATCCACAAAACTTTATGATCCGGAATGAGTTTTGTGTCTTTGTTCTTCACTTTATTCTATTATATTTTTCTTCTCCCTGCCTCTCCCTTGGCCGCCACGCCTCTGTCTCTGCCCCTCCCGTGGGAGCCGCCTAACACTCTGGAATTTCATTCTGAACACTTGTCTTCTTTCATGACAAAGGAATTTCTCAACTCTGAGGGACGCAGTTCTTTTCATGACTGAGGAATTTCCCAACGTGCGAGGGACGCGACTAACACACAGGCCACGGTGATACTGTGGCCAGTGTGTCACCACACACACACACACACACACACACACACACACACACACACACATACAGAAACTCACTTAGAAAAATAAATAGATTGGTAGATAGATAGATAGATAGATAGATAGACAGATAGATAGATAGATAGATAGATAGATAGATAGATAGATGGACATCTATTGACCACACCATACCAGTAACAAATACAATCCTCTGTGTGGTCCATAGTAAGAAATTGCAGCACACACACACACAGACACACACGCACACACACACACCATTGCTATTCCTTTCACAACACAACGGACTCTAAAAACAAGCACTTCACCCACAAAATTACTGAGCATTCCATCGTATCTTCCCTTTTATGCTCAGTAATGGCCGGCCTTCCTCCTCCTCCTCCTCCTCCTCCTACTCCTCCTCCTACTCTGAATAAACAAAAAACACATAATTTCCCCGTAGAAATATTGACTCCTCCCTCATACCTTGCTTTCAGACTCAGTAATGCACGCCGTACATTCCTCTTTTACTCTCCTTCGTGACTTGTTTATCTCAGTGTAAGCAGAGTGTAAGGTTCCTTGATATTTACCTCGCCTTTCAGTGACTATGTATTGTACTCATTATCTTTATAACGTTTATTTTCGTACTATTGGAGCTTTTTTCTCAGTTTTCAGGTGTATACTCTTAGTTACCCTCCTTTCCCTCACAATGCTTTCTTTTGCCTTCTATGACCAATACTCCCTCACTTGCAATTCGTTCATTCAAGTCCAAACTCCTTCTACGCGGAGTAATATATGCCAGGGTCTCTTCTCTTCCTCCCCTGCAAACTTTCTAAAACAATTACTTCACTTCATTTACCTTTCAAGAGCAATAATATACGTTTGGGTCTCTTCTGTCCCTCCCCCCAGCAAATTTTTCAATCACTTCACTTTATTAGCCTTTCGTGAGTAGTAATACAGTACGTTTGAGTCTCTTCTGTTCCTCCGCAGCATTTTTTTTTTTTATCTCACTTGCAACAGTGTAACGTGTGGATCTCCCTCCTCTCCCTCCCCAGCACTGTTTGCGAACCGCTGCCGAGGACCAAGGAGTTTGCTGTCATGCGGGGCCTTGGCAACATCTTCAACCTTCTCAACGCTATCAATGCTGCAGCCAATTTTATCCTCTACTGCTCCTTCTCCGACAAGGTGAGGTGTGGCGTGGCTGGTGCTGCATTGTGTCTGTCTGTCTGTATGTTTCTCTGTCTCTCTGTCTTCCTGCTTCTCTTTCTGCCTCTGTGTCTGTGTCTCTGGCCGGAGGGAGAAGTGTGCTTATATTTTTTTTTTCATTTATCTGTTTATTGAGAGTGTAAAAGATGTGTAGCGGGACGAGTGAGAGAGAGAGAGAGAGAGAGAGAGAGAGAGAGAGAGAGAGAGAGAGAGAGAGAGAGAGAGAGAGAGAGAGAGAAGTGCCCAGCCGTTCCTGCCACGAGTCTATTCGTTTAGATAAGTGGAATAAACAGAGAGAGAGAGAGAGAGAGAGAGAGAGAGAGAGAGAGAGAGAGAGAGAGAGAGAGAGAGAGAGAGAGAGAGAGAGATGGAGCGTGGATGGCTTCCTGTTACTGACCCACACTCTCTCTCTCTCTCTCTCTCTCTCTCTCTCTCTCTCTCTCTCTCTCTCTCATAAGAACGTACATGACACGTGAAAGGAGGGGAGGAGGAGCCGTTGTGAAGGAAATATAAGAGTGAGGAAGGCGTAAGTAGAGTAATAATGGCATTTTTCTGTCTCCTGAGAGGGGTGGCACAGTGATACAGGGGCGGGGAGGCACTGAGAGAGAGAGAGAGAGAGAGAGAGGGGGGGGTAGGAAATGTGTGGCTAGACTGGTCCTTGTTACGGTAGAAAATATAAGCCATCCTTACTCCATATAAAGGTAATGAGAGAGAGAGAGAGAGAGAGAGAGAGAGAGAGAGAGAGAGGATGTGAAGGGAGGAGTGAACAGGACGGGTGGTTAATGAAAGGTATGGTTTATGGAGCACTGCCATTAATTAGTCCTAAATCGTGAGAGAAAAAGAAAGATAGAGAGAGAGAGGCTGGGTGGAGGAAGAAGAGGGGACGTATTGTGAAGGTCATCGGGCGGTTAATTAAAGGCATCGTTTACGCAACACTGCCATCAGCCAATCCCTAAGCGTGCCACAAAAGTGTTTAATGGTTGAGTTGCCTTTTAGAGGAAACACGAAATCACGCAGCAGTTTCTGGTTCACTGTCTCTTTGTTTTGTCTCGTCTTGGGGGCCACTCGTGTTAATATGACTCTTACGTCTGCCTCTGAATATGGGAGAGACACTAATTCTTCCTCGAGCGAAAGACGTTGTTAATTTTTAAGGATGTCATTTTAACTCCTTCAGCACCAAGCCAAGCTGACAGGTAAGTCTAACTGGCGTCTGGTGAGGAAAGAAAGTATCAGTCCGTCAGCTTAATTTTATTCTACAGGTTGAGGCAAAAGTGTGGC
The DNA here is from genome assembly GCF_035594125.1 of Scylla paramamosain. NCBI lineage: Eukaryota > Metazoa > Arthropoda > Malacostraca > Decapoda > Portunidae > Scylla > Scylla paramamosain. Next base: position 22,538,485 of record NC_087160.1, read on the forward strand.
CGCGGCAGTAATGTTAATAATGCGTCATATGTACAGCAGGAGCTTTAAATAAGTGATGCGGGACAGTGACCATTTTTATTTTAAGAACACAGCTCTCTTTATCGCCTTATCTGTGTAATGTTTAAATAAAAGTAAAAAAAAAAAATAAAAAAAATAATAATAATGTGCTTGAAATAAACGGATACACGGAGCTGCTGCATCGGGTTCGTGTGAATCCCACAAAACGCATCGAGCTTTGCGTCGCTAACAATGGACAACACTGTGAAAATATTACTGAATAAACATTATAAATAGTATACATTTTTGTCCATGTGTCCAGATTTCTCGGTCACCTGTATCATCAGAGAATTATGTTATGTAGTGATATATATATATATATATATATATATATATATATATATATATATATATATATATATATATATATATATATATATATATATATATATATATATATATATATATAATGAAGCGCTTGAAAATCACTTCTTGTTTCTTATTCTTGTGATAATACATATATATATTTTTTTTTCTATTCTGACTTAGTACATAGTGTGTTAGAGGTACTTAGGTTATTTTTCTTGCGCTGAATGGTGTGACCTTTCCAACGTCCAATGAAGCGAATGTAAAGTGTTGCCCGCAGTTATCATGGATAAAGTAAAAGCTTAAACAATTTACTCTCTCATCAGGACAATTTACAAAGGCCACAGAAATGTTAAGTCTGCTTCTCATAGATGTTTTCTTCCCAATGATGACGCGCACTCCTCGTTAAACTATCACTGGAATCATTAAAACACTCTTGAAGATCTCAATAACTTCCGCTAGATCCTGTTAAAAGTTAACGAGATGGGACGCGGAAGCCTTTGAGAATACTAGCTAAAGACGCTTCCCTCCTGCTGGTACCTATCTTGTATCTCCGCGCCTCGTCGTCCCCATGTTGCTCATTAAAAACTGAAAGCAACACTATAGTTACAGTCCAACATCCAAGTTGTATATCCTCAAACATTTTAGTGGTTCACCTTTAATTTTAACAAGCTCTAGCGGAAGTTATTGGGGATTTCAAGAGTGGTTTCATGAATGTCGTATAAGTTTAACAAGGATTCTGCTTAATGAATGGGAACAACACTCTTGAGAATCATCTTCCTGGCCTTTAAGCGCACTCCTGACGAGGAAACAATGCGTTAAAGAATAAGGAGCCAGATGGCAGTATTGTCATCTACTTGTAACAAGAGCAGTAAGTGGAAAACAACATTCTTGAGAAAGACAAAGAGACAAAACAACATTCACTTCCGTCTTTTGGTTGTCACTTGAAACACTTCCTTGTAAGAACGAGTCTTTCTCATAGGTTAAAAGAGGATCGGAGGAAACTCGTTCGCTAATTCGGTGTAATGCATCACCTGAGCTTCATAATTAATCATTTAGAACAGTCAGACATTTACTCACATCTTTTGATTACCACTTAACACACATTCTTACTTGGACAACAATTTCACATACGTTAAAAGTGGAAGGGAAGAGATTCGTTCGCTAATTTGGTGCAACTTATTACCGTGTAAACTTCATAATTAATCAGCTGGAACAGTCAGTCAGGAATCGAGTAACTTGTTGCTTTCACTTCCACTATGCCCAACGTCTTTCCTTCGTCTTAACTTCCTTGTTCCGCTCATGCTATCATTTGTCAGGCTTTGAAAGGAGACTGTCAGCGGATCAGAGGACTTACACTGAATGAAGAAGCTAAGCGAAGTGGAGGTGACTGCGGAAGACTATTGACCTGGACTATGCACTGGTGTGGCCTGGAGAGGAAAGGGAAGGCTGAGGCACGTGTTGCGATAACGAAAGTTTAACGCAGCAGAGAGAGGAACTTGCAATTCTGCTCCATACGCTGAGATCAAGGAAAGGTGACGCTAAGAGCATACACTAACACACCACTGAATGCGATATAACTTTGTCTTTTTATCTTTCTTTTTTTTTTTATTTAACTGCATGAGAAAAGCGAGAAATGGAACAGAACAGTGAAGACACTCATATATTCTTTTATTTTTTTATGCATTAAAACAACGAAAAACTAAAACAAAAGCAGAAACTGAAGAGGAGATATACTCGCTACATTTTTTCCCCCCAGCTGTATTAAAACATCGGAAACGAAAGAAAAAAAAAACGGAAAAGATAACAGACACTCACCATAATTTTCTTTTCTAACCGGATCCAAACATTAGAAAACGAAACAAGAAGCAGAAAGAGTGAAGAGAACATTTTTTTTTCTTCTAGTTGCATCAAAACAGTGAAAATTAAAGAAAAAAACAGCAAAGAGAACAGACATCCATAGCTTCTCTCTCTCTCTTTTTTTTTTTTTTTTTCTAACTTCATCAGAACACCTGCCAACGAAACAAAAAGCAGGAGTGAAGAGAACGGACACTCACCACTTGCCACAGTTCAGTAACCTCTTCAAACAGCAGTGCCTCTTGCTTCCTTGGAGGTGATGTGCGCGTTCTTTGACTTGTCCAATTGTTCGCTATGAATGGAGGAAAGAGAAAAGAAGAAGTGTTTGCACCATTTTCTTGTCTCCTCCTTTAATTAAGGGAAGCCAGTGTTAATGGGGTCTGTTTAACAAGGTCTTACATACACACACACACACACACACACACACACACACACACACACACACACACACACACACTCCTTTACAGTGTAGCCCCTATTCACCTAGCAGTGATTAAGTTCCTGGTGTAAGTCAGAAGTTGTGAGCTAGGTAGGAGAAACAAACTCTGAAAAGAAAACGCACGGGGTGGGTGGCCTGACCAACCCGGGCCTAGTCTACTAGGTTGACCAGCGCCATCTGGCAGCCACAGTATCGGATTGTAAGATGCTCCCTTAGGGCTGAGTGTATACTTAAGATGTAGTATGTATGTTAGTATATAAGTATGTAACATGTGGATTTTCATTTATAAAACTGCAAGATTACTAAACCGAATATTATTATTATTATTATTATTATTATTATTATTATTATTATTATTATTATTATTATTGTACACACGCATACATTCTCTCTCTCTCTCTCTCTCTCTCTCTCTCTCTCTCTCTCTCTCTCTCTCTCTCTCTCTCTCTCTCTCTCTCTCGATATACAAAACCGCAGTCTTTATCGAATTTCACTTAATCTTCATACAAAAAATGCATTCAATAACAACAACAACAACAATAACAACAACAACAACAGCAACAACAACAATAGTGACAATAGTAATAATGATAATAATAATAATAATAAGAAGAAGAATAAGAAGAAGAAGAAGAAGAAAAAGAAGAAGAAGAAGATAATGTTTCGCGGAATCTTCCCCCTCATTAACACTGAAGGCGGAAGTTGTCGGACACGTTGGATATCACTGCATGCACGCGTGTTAGAAGCTGAGCAGCAAAGCCAAGGTCATGCAGGCATTATTCTGGGAA
>NC_087160.1:22546931-22581931 GCF_035594125.1 Scylla paramamosain
CTGCTAACTCTGTACAAGGGCCTTATCCGTCCATGTATGGAGTATGTTTCACATGTCTGGGGGGGTTCCACTCATACTGCTCTTCTAGACAGGGTGGAATCAAAAGCTTTTCGTCTCATCAACTCCTCTCCTCTAACTGACTGTCTTCAGCCTCTCTCTCACCGCCGCAATGTTGCATGTCTTCAGCCTCTCTCTCACCACCGCAATGTTGCATCTCTAGCTGTCTTCTCCCGCTATTTTCATGCTAACTGCTTTTCTGATCTTGCTAACTGCATGCCTCCCCTCCTCCCGCGGCCTCGCTGCACAAGACTTTCTTCTTTCTCTCACCCCTATTCTGTCCACCTCTCTAACGCAAGAGTTAACCAGTACTCTCAATCATTCATCCCTTTCTCTGGTAAACTCTGGAACTCCCTGCCTGCTTCTGTATTTCCACCTTTCTATGACTTGAATTCCTTCAAGAGGGAGGTTTCAAGACACTTATTCATCAATTTTTGACCACTGCTTTGACCCTTTTATGGAACTGGCATTTCAGTGGGCATTTTTTTATTGGATTTTTGTTGCCCTTGGCCAGTGTCCTTTCTACATAAAAAAAAGACGTTTTTTCATACCTGAGAGAGAGAGAGAGAGAGAGAGAGAGAGAGAGAGAGAGAGAGAGAGAGACCCACTCATTAAGATCCTTCGCAGTGATGTTTTCCATGCCCTCGCTGGCCTTAACCATCGGAAGGCTGATGTATCTGTTGATACACGATGATGTACCTCGAATTGTTCTCCGAAACTGTGCCTCCATACTTGCACTTTATTTGGTCAAATTCTTCCGATTCTGTCTATCAACATCTACCTTTCTTTCTTGCTGGAGGTTTGCCTAAATTAAGCCTGTTCTTAAAGAGGGTGACTGCTATATATATCCCTCAAATTACCGTCCTGTTGCTTTAATTTCCTGCCTCCCTAAACTTTTTGAGTCTAGGAAGGAGAGAGAGAGAGAGAGAGAGAGAGAGAGAGAGAGAGAGAGAGAGAGAGAGAGAGAGAGAGAGAGAGAGAGAGAGAGAGAATGTGTATGTGTGTGTACCCGTAATTATGGAGAAGACGGCCTCGTTAGCAATCTGTAAAAGATTTACTAAGATAGCATACATAGTGTAGTATAAGTCTGTAAAAGTTTAAGACAGCGGCCTGCTACAGTTAACCACGAATCAGTGTTAAAATCAGAGGTGTCTACCAGAGCCTAAGTCCACAAATTGTGTGCTCTTTTTCATATTTATTAGTCTAGTTAGGTTAGGTTTTGTTATGTTAGGTTTAAATAGGATGAGTTAGGTTAGGATGTTAGCAGCAAGAGCAAGATCAAGATCATGGTGGTAATCACAACAACAAGAACAGCATGTCCTGGTAAGCACCGCTGGTTTCAACGCGAATTTGTGAGTTAACTATTGCAGACCGCTGTCTAAAACTTTTACAGACGTATACTACACTATGTATGCTATCTTAGTGTATAAGTCTTTTACAGATTGCTAACAACGCCGTGTTCTGCATATTTACCATAGTTTTGACCATAATTGAAAGACAATGAAAAGAGCAAAGCAAGAGACTCTGACACAGTCACACTTAAGAGACTCTTTGACACAGTCACACTTAAGATAGCCACACTTGAACATTCACACCTGAAAACACTCACATCCCCTTCCCCCCGGGTGCCTCAACCCAGGTGAGGGTCTGCCTCCCACCGGTGCCAGTCTACCACTAGGTCCCTGAGCTAGGCCAGGGCGGCCACCACGCTGGCCCTGCGGCCCTTGACGTGCAGGCGCCGGGCGGCCACCGCCACCACCGCCACCACGCCGAAGTGGCGGCGGAGGTAGTCCACGTAGAAGTGTTCCTCCCCCGCCAGACGCACTAAGAACCGCCGCGGCACGTGCAGGCTGTGCCGAACCTGCCCCTTGTCCCCATGCCCCCCGGCCTCTGTCTGGCACTCCTCCACTGGGGACCCTTGTAGACGAGGTGCCTCCCCCTACATCGCGCCAGTAGCTCCTTCCTCCCTTTGGCCCTTCCCTTCCTCCACTGGGGAGCCTTGCAGGGGAGGTGCCTCCCCCTTGCTACAAATGACACTGTGTTTACAGTATGTGGAGCTTTATCTGCATTCTGATCACACTATCGTGTTCACGAGAGTTTTTTTCCTACTTAATGTAACAATATATTTCAGCATTCAGTGATTAACTGTTGAAAGTAGCGAGCATAAGTAAAATATGTAGTAAACATTTTTTAACTTCTTCACAGTTCAACTCGTCGTAATACCATTTTCTTTTATGTTGTGTTAAGTTTTCACAATACATCTTGATTCTACAGTCACTGCTGAGTCTGATGGTGTCAGCCAAAACTGGTTGTCCCTTGTATGAAGTGAGTCATGGCATATAATTCCCGCATTTTGCGCGATCGAGGTCGATCTGTAGTGATGAGGCGATAGTTGCGCGAGTTGCGAGGCAGGAACCTTCGCTCACGTGCGGATAAGTCGAAATATGCAAAATACGGGGAAAACGGCGCGTCTGGCGAAGAGATATGAAATAAGAAAGATGCGCCGTCAGAAGTTATGTTTAGGGAGGTGTTTCCGAGACTGAAATCGCAATTTTGATATGCGATTAACACCAAAAGATTCTCCTCGCCAAATCATCGTTGTACCCTCCTGGTGCCAAGCGGACCGGTTGGTTAAAGAGATGTGCGATGACGAAATTAGAAACCTCCCCGCTCCGCTCGGTGAATAACAAATATATTAGCATTTTAAAACTTTATCATTAAAATAAAATGTCACCAGAGTGGGCTATTTTATAAAACATGAGCTGGAAGAGTAAGCCCCAATACCCTTTGAGACGCCGTTCCTTCAGAAGATAATGCTCTTTATGGGCGTTCCAGTCCTTCCTTTGTTCTCGCAGTGGGTCAAGTTAATGGCTCTGGACGGAGAATTCCCCAGAACATGTACTTCGAATTTCCTTTTGAAGTCCTTGGTAAAAGATATGCCAACTTTTTTTTCCTTCATGAGCAGATGGAAGACAGTTGCCGGACGTGAAAGGAAAGCTTTCGGGGACGCCGAGTGAAGCTCATGCTCCGGGAAATGACTGAGGCAACTTTTCAGGAGAACAAAGACGCGGTGGCACACTACAACAATATCATACATTTGTTTTTACCCCAGCACTACCACAACAACAGGTATCAACTCCGATAGTAACACTACATGCATCACCATCATCATAAACATCACTACAACCATTACCATTAACTCCACCACCACCATAAACATTACCACAACCATCACCATTAACTCCATCATCACCACCGCCATCATAAACATCACCACAACCATCACCACTAACTCCATCACCACCACCACCATCATTGTCATCACCATTAACACTAGCGATACATAAATTCTATAACTATTTATTTTACCACCTCCCTCTATCGTCAAGCTTCCGAACCCGTTTGTCGACTACACAGCGCCCTACAGGTTACTGGCGCTCTAGTATACATAAACAGTGGTGCCCAGGGTAGAAACACACTAACGCTCGCCTCTTTATCACGAGACGCGGGTGTGTGGCAGATACTGATAGCCGGAGTTCGTATTAAGAAACGCTTCGTGGTCTCATAACGACTGTTTCAAAGGCCACAAAGGTGATTAACTACATTCTCACGGGTACTTATTCCCACTGATGATGTAGAGTCCTTAGTCATTTCATCGCTAATGGCACGCGGTTCTTTACTCCTAAACTACTCTGTCATTTTTTTTTCTTTCGTTTGACAGTCATTTCTATAATCTTATAATGGCTAGATACTGAAAAAAATAGTAAATCATCAGATCCATTTTTTTTCTTGTATGTTCATGTAAAGATTTTGCGCAGTGGTTCTGTTGTAAAGTGTTGCATGTCCCAGTGAAAGGTGTTTAACCATTACTATAATCATGAAAGCAACCTTGAAGACACCAACCGTATCAGATTTTATGCAGTGCTTCTAGTGTTGTGAAGTGTTGCATGTCGCACTGAAAGGGTTGAGCCATTACTGGAAGCACGAAAACATCCTTGACAGCACCAGCAGCTTCCACTAGAGTTCGTATAACAAGTGGAATTTGAGAATACGATCTTGCTATTCAGGGATTCCTCTCTTTGTGTGGGCCAGCTTGTGTGGACCCTGTAGCCCCACACACACACACACACACACACACACACACAAGACAGAGGAAAACTAACGAAAAACGAGCCGAAAAGTTTGCAGGCCATTTAGCAGCAAAAGCATCGTTCTGTAACATCCACATCCGTCATCTCACACATATCAGCCTCCTCTCCCTCTCTCTCCTTCGCTCCCCCACCCCCATCTCCCCCATTCCTTCCACCCGTACCTTTTCCCTCTCCTCTCTCACTCGCCACAGAACCTCGCGGGCGCTAACACACGGGGACATAAAGCCAAAAATACCTCCACTGCCAAAGTTACTGTTTCGCCGCTGCTGTAAATATCACTGTGATGTCGCAACCCAGAGAGAGAGAGAGAGAGAGAGAGAGAGAGAGAGAGAGAGAGAGAGAGAGAGAGAGATCAGTTAGACAGGCATAGGAGAAAGATTGACAGTCAGATAAACAGATCAGGAAAGATTGCAAGATTGAAAAGAAACGAAAGAGAGACAGATTGACAGATATTCAAATACACACACATCCATTCACCCACCCACCCACCCACCCACACACACACACACACACACACACACACACACACACACACACACACACACACACACATACATACACACACAGACACACACACACACACAAAATCAAGGAAGAAGAAGAGGAAGAAGAAAAAGTCCAGCAGGGGGACACACAAAGACACATAATGGAAGACGCAGACACAGATAAAGACTTAGAAAAGAGAACTTAAAAAAATATCTTTGGTCCCACGCACAAAACGGTTCCTATGTCTTTCCCTCCTCCTCCTCCTCCTCCTCCTCCTCCTCCTCCTCCTCCTCCTCCTCCTCCTCCTCCTCCTCCTCCTCCTTCTCCTCCTCCTTTTCCTCCTCCTCTTTCTCTTCTTTCTTTCTCTCGTTCGCCGCGGTCCCTCCTCGCTGGAATCAAGCAGGAATATTCACGCAGGAATCGACAATTGATTCTCTCCGACACTTCACTCTCTCAATTGCTAAAATGTTTGTCACCAGGACGTAAAATGCAACACATTGTATGATTCATTTCCTTCTGCTCTCCCTCACGAATCACAGGCGACGTTCCGGCAATGAGTTTGGCTAATGAGATTAACAGTCGGGGAGGAGAAGCAGGAGGAGGAGAAGGAGGAGGAGAAAGAGAAAGAGAAGGAGGAGGATAAACAGAAGGAGAAGGAGGACGATAAAGAACAAGAAGAGTAATAGTACAGAAGAACAGTTCAACGAGACAGGAATTGAAAATCGTACGGAGGAATAGGAGAAAGAAGACCTGAAGGAAGAGGAAGAAGAAGGAGAAGAAGAAAGAGACAAGAGAGGAGAGTTAAATCAACCATGAGGAGATGAAAATTGCACGGAGGAGAAGGAGCAGAAGAAGGAGGAAGAAGAAAAAAGAGAGAGAAGAAAAGTTGAAAGGATAATGGGAAGACGAAAATCAGATAAACAGAGGAGAAGAAAAGACTAGAAAAAGAAAAAAGACAAGAAAAAGCAGAAGCCAAAAAAAAAAGAAAGAAAAAGAATGACAGGGACTACCACTACCACCACCACCACCACCATCACCACCACCACCACCAACAGGCATCACGCTGCACTCCTCGCCTCCTTTGGCACGCGGGAGGCAGAAACGCAAGGAAACACAAGCAGGAATACAAAACCCGCCGTGCTTCTGATCCGCGGTGTGAGGCGGCGCGGAGGATCGATGGTGTGAACGTGAATGTTGCCTCCCGTGATGGCGATTCCTGGAGACACGAGACCCAGGATGATGGTGATGGTGATGGTGATAAAAAAAAAAGAATAAAAAAAACGTAAGAAAGCTCATGACCTAAGATGATGGTGATGATGGTGATGATAGTGATGGTGATGGTGATAAAAAAAAACTTAAGAAAACACATGACCTAAGATGATGGTGATGATGGTGATGATAGTGATGGTGATGGTGATAAAAAAAAAAATAAAAAGTAAGAAAACACCTTCCTACATAAAAAAAAAAAAAAAAACATGACCTAAGGTGGTGATGGTGATGATAGTGATAATGATGATGATAAGGAAAATAAGGAAACATGACAACAGGAAAATGAGGGTAGCTGCAAGAAGCCATTAGGTCTACGTGTGGCAGTCCCTGTATAAAACTTGCTTATCTGTTTTCCATTCCCTATAGAAAACTTGGTACCAATTTTCCAATATCTGTGTGAAACTTGCTCACCTGTTTTTCAATCCCTGTATAAAACTTACCAGTCTGTTCCCACCTATTAATTTTGCACGTATAAATTTGTTATATCTTCTTTTAAAAGTTCCCTAATGACACGGTACTAAGTTCCTAATGACTGTAACGATGATAACTATTCATTCTAACGAGTAATAGCATCATATGATAAATCAGTTAACAGTTACGGATGAAGATTATATGAAACAGACTGTAAAATGTCCGCGAATTATTTTTTTTCTTGATTTTTCAGTGTAAATTGTAAGATCTTTGTTCTGTACATGTTACAAAACCATTAAACTTCAGAAAAAAAAAAAGACAGAGAAGTTTTAATATACTGAAAGAGTTATGGCAGCAAGTGTTACATTAAATACCAGATTTGTTGTATATTTGCAGTCCCTCTCTGTTAGCTTCCCTTTATTTTCGCGTTTTGTGTTTGTTTCATTTTTATGCATCCATTTGTATGTATGCTTATGAACTGTGAATTGTTTACACGCAGAATGTTGTTAACGAGTTACAGTGTGTCCAAATAAATACAAATAAATACTTCATACTACCTACTCTGCAATTTGTGTACGTGTGTTGGGGAGGGAAGGGGTGGGGGATGTGTGTGTGTGTGTGTGTGTGTTTGTGGTACTTTTGCTGCTGCTATACTGCTGCTACTACTACTACTGCTACTACTACTACTACTACTACTACTACTACTACTACTACTACTACTACTATACCACAACAACAAATACCCCTTTAACAAACCTACCATAAAAACCAGCATCCTTTCCCCCCCACAGTACCGCAAGACCTTCCTGGTGACCTTCGTGCCGTGCATGTACCACCAGCAGCCGCTCGCCCATTCCTTCGTCGCCTCCGTCAACGACACCACGGTGGGAAACACGCGGATCGGACGCAGCTCGGACTCCTACTCGGTGCGTTCCGTGTCTCGTCGGGTGTCCAAGGCCTCCTCCACGCCCTCGCCTATGCCCCCGCGCGACGCCCCCAACCGCACGGCCCGAGGGTGAGTGTCCGGATGTGTACTGAGTGTTTATGTGTCGCGTGAAAGTGTTATTGAGGGTAAAGACGAGGGCAGGTGGTGCCAGCGGGAATGTTGGCGCCGTTTTTTGCTAAGAGAGAGAGAGAAAGGTGGGGGGGGATGGGCACGTAGTTCTTGTTTACCGCCTCTCCCAAAGTGCTGCGAGATTTTTGCTTCTTGTCAGGAAGAAAAATACACACTCAGGAAGAAAATGGAACAATTTTCGTCTCTCTCTCTCTCTCTCTCTCTCTCTCTCTCTCTCTCTCTCTCTCTCTCTCTCTCTCTCTCTCTCTCTCTCTCTCTCTCTCTCTCTCACACCACCTCCTTACAGCTCCTTCAGGGGGGAGAACGGCGTAGGCTCCCTGGACACCAGAGTCACCCTGCAATATGGGTTCGGCCGCCCCTCGCACCTGCTCAGCCCGCCTGACCCACACGCCCACCACAACAGCTCCCACACACTGGACCTCGACAACGCCCACTACTCCCCTGTGGCCCGCAGCAAACACAACCCCCGTGGCAGCAGATACGGGGGGAAGTGGAGTCCTGAGGGAGGCTCGCCTGCCACTCCCAATCACTGCCAGGTGAGGGCCGTGGCTGGAGTAAGGGATTGTAAGGGAGTGTACGATTTCCTACATGACTCTTCTCCACACTCACCTTGTCACGTATATACTTGTAGTTGTTTAGTTAGAGTTTTGCAAGCATCCGATTCATCCCCTTTACAGATTAGACACTTGATGGAAATATGACTGGATTACATGTCATTATCACCACTAATCCCTCTCTCTTTCACCACCACAAGGGCCCCGTGGAGGTGACAAAGGTGGACCTGGAGATGAGGCCACGAGCAGCAGAGGGCTTGGGCAGACTGCTAGCGGGGACTGACGAGGCTGGGACTGGCGGGCGTGCTGATCGCGCCTCCCTCAGCAGCGGCGAGAACAGTCCCCTGGAGCTGCGGTTCATAGACGAGGAGAGCTGTGACACCTGCCGTTCCTCCCCGACCTCCAACACCCGCCTGGAGGAGGAGGGCGAGGGCGTGTCCGAGGGGAGGCTGGCGACCCGGGACACTCTCTCCTCCCTCGCGCCGCTCACCCCAGACGCCGCCCAGGACTCCGATATCCACTCCCCAGACTGAGCGGCGCTGGGGATACACTGCACGTCCCTCCCCCGCTGACCGAGGCGGGGCGCTATCATATCCATAGTGTTTATTTTAAGTTCGTCATTCTCAAGCGGCAAGACAATCACACCGCCCACGCCAGCCACGCGACACACACACACACACACACACACACACACACACACACACACACACAACTAATACTAAACAGCCGGCCACTGTAAAAACTCCACATTTGCAAGTACCAGCAAGTAAAAGGAGACGATACACAACTCGAGGTGATCTTTTCTATACTATTTGATGTTTTCTGGCGTCTATTCTTGCCATGAAACTAATTATATACGTCCATGTTCCTGGATCCTTCCTCTCCTCTTGTAACAGTGTGCATTTAGGCGGGACTCCCCTTTTACTTGTATGTTTTCCATATTCCGTTTTCTTTAGTAGCTCTCCTTCAATATTGTAGCAATTAATCTTTTTTTACGTACAAAATACTTTATCCCATGCCTTACTTTAGCATTTAAGTAATATTTTCTTTTATATTTCAACACCATTATGTTTAATATGTGTACTTTACAGTGAAATAAAAACAACATTTAATGCCGGCGCAGTCTTGGTTGCGCGTTGGAGTCCTCGGCGGGTGTTCGGTGTTGTGCAGGGAAGCTATAGACTCGAGACTCCTCAGTGTTGTGGCTAGATCTGTGGTCGTAGTTTCCGTTTAGATTCCGTATAGTCTAGTCCAGGAACCTCATCTTTATAGTGTAGACGGACAGTAGCGAGACATGTGCGGTGTTAGCATCTGTGTGGCGTAGGTGAGGGAGTGAAGCCTAGCCATGTCCTGGTTGTGTGTGTGTCTTTGTGTGTACGGAGGAGGACGGATGGCAGCCCCGAGTCATCCCGCGTCTGAAGTAAGTACCATTTTATCTGTGGACTTGTTTTGTATTGATATTCTTAGCTGGAGAAGACTGGACAAGATAGGAAATGATGATACTGGTTAGATTTATCCGGCGAGGGTAACTGAATGATTTAAGGGAGAAGTAAGAGGTTAAAATTAGCCGATTTCCTCCTTGATGATTGCCTGGAGGTGGGGGTGTGATTGGGTGATGGTTTGGTAGTTACAGGGTAGACTTGAACACTGGGTAATTAGGAGGAGGAAAAGGCGGCGAACAAAGAATACGATCAACAAGAGGCGTTTGAGAATGTAATGGAGGTAAATTTGATGATGTAATGGGGTAAAGTGAGGAGTTAGAGTTGATATTGTGTAGTGATGGTTCCGAAGTTGAAGGGAGTACGTAAACACTGGTTGGGTAATTAGGAGGGAGGAGGAGGATAGGGACATGATCGAAGAGTAATGTGAGGAATAACCGATCCAATGTGAGAACGTAATTAGTGAGGTGAAATGAGCAATCTGAATGGTAATGTAGGGAAAGTGATTAGGTTCAGATTGACAATACGTAACGGTAATCACAAAGCGCCATCTTTATCTGGCCGGTGTTGTAACTGGTATTGATGGATGCCTCTGGTGATGGCGGGAGGTGTCGGGGTGTTGGTGGGGAAGGGTTGCTTCAGCTCCACCTCGCCGTCCTCGCAGCAGGCACGGCAGGTGGAGGCAGGGGAGCGGTACTGCGGAGGAGTCGTGTGCTCTCATGTCACTGAAACCATGTAAATTTGAGCTCCTTTTGGTTCTCAGTATAGGTATTTGGTCTTCCCCTGTGGAAATTACTCTGCTGTGCTCTTATTTCCGATCTTTTGAGTCAGTCCATGCCGAGCCCCGCTCCTATACTGCTTCCCTCCTCCCTGTCTCCCGGCCTCCCCCCAGTCATTGCTATGCAGAGCGTTAACAGGCGCCATTGATGTTTGGAAGTTAACCTCTTTAGCTACACACCATCAGTTTTATTCTATTCTGGTTGTCAATTGAGGATTTTAATAAGTTTATCATATTTTTGTAAGGGGTCAAGAATTATCGTTAGTTACTCGCCCACAATATTTTAACGAGTGGTGACTGCATGGAGTTCGCAAAATGACAATAACAGTGAATGGGTTAAAGTATCGTTGTGATGTACGAGTACGTACAAGGATCGCTGATGACGCTGAACATTCAATCTGTACTGTATTTATTTAGTCAGTGATTAACCTGTGTAGATTTTGTCTGTTCGTCATGAGGTGTGTGTGTGTGTGTGTGTGTGTGACTTAAGACAACTGACAAGCTGGTGGGCGATGCATTCCTTCCATACAAACACAAACACGAAGCCTGCGCGCTCAGACACCACCAGGGCACAAAGGCCGCGAGTGTCTGGCGGGCAGACGGATAGTTCGTATTTTTATATAGGTTACTTCTAAAGGGATACAAAATCACTTTCGAATCCCCGGCACTGAAACATGGAAAACTCGTCATGTGAAAACTCGGAGCATCATCGTATTAAAAAATTAGTCATCACCGTATCGCATTGTTGCTTCACATGTTTCGAGCGACAATCCCGAGTGAAGCAGTGAATCATTTATCGTGAAACAGACACTTTACTATTCACTTGATAATTATTGCTAAACCTACTCTTGCTGGGGGCTAAGAAAAGCTGCCAGGTTACTAATGATTGATTGATAGGCAAACTGATTAATTCTAAAAACCCGCGAGTCATCGTTCATGCCGTTCATATCGTTCTATTACTCAGCAGTGAACGTGAGTGAGATTTCGTGACTTTTAGTGAGTTCTCGTTCCCCGCTTCGAGACCCGAGCTTCACTCATTAGTCTCTCGATTATCATGAGTTTTATAAGGGCGTGAGCTGTAATGAGAGAAAGAGAGAGAGAGAGAGAGAGAGAGAGAGAGAGAGAGATGGGGCTGGACAATGTTTGATACGCAAGAATGAACGTGAACATGCTGCGTGTTAATCGAGTTTACAAGGCCACGTATGAGAGAGAGAGAGAGAGAGAGAGACCTATTCATTCAGGGTGCGGCAGGTAGGGTGCGGGTGAGGCAGAGTGAAGCAGGGACGGCGGGACGGCTTCCTTTTCAGGGTGTAATATAATATACTACTACCAGCTTTATCACGATGTATAAACCCCAGAGCATATCTCCTTATGTATCTGTGTACATATACATGGCTGTGTGTGTGTGTGTGTGTGTGTGTGTGTGTGTGTGTGTGTGTCGTCGTTCGCTCATGGGGGTCAGGCGGAGACGAAGTACGTACGTTATGTGTGTGTGTGTGTGTGTGTGTGTGTGTGCTCCTATGTATACTAATGTTCATAATACGCATAATATTTACACAGTTAACCCACACGCGTATGTCTGTCTGTCTGTATATGTGCAACACGAGGACCCTGTTGACCGACATGTGTGCGCATATACTACCTTCTGTGATGTAGCGCCGTGTACATAGATAGTCCGTGTATGAATGTATGTTGATGTGTGTATATATATATATATACATATATATATTACATAAGACGGACAATAATATGTGTATATCATTGATATTATTTGTGCAGTATTTCTTTTTCTTTTTTAGGCAGCGCTCGGAAAAAAATGAGATTCACGGAAGTTAGGTTGATACTTGGACCACACACACACACACACACACACACACACACACACACACACACACCGTACCGGAGCCCAATTCGGTTTCCGTATTGAAAATCATTCTTGTTAATGACTTACTTTTTTTCTTTAATTATGAAGTGTCGATTTAGTGTATTTTCCCTCTCTTCCCCCCAGTTTTTGTCATAATCCGGCCTCCATCACACGTAAACACACACACACACACACACACACACACACACACACACACACACACACACACAGATCCCAAATCACGAGTATGAACATCAACAATCAACTGGTGGATCTTGGCATTAATTTTAACCATACGTTGATTCTCCTTCCGTACACAGTGACCACCAAACAAACGGAAGGAGGGTGAAGCGGCGGAGAAGGAGAGAGAGAGAGAGAGAGAGAGAGAGAGAGAGAGAGAGAGAGAGAGAGAGAGAGAGAGAGAGAGAGAGAGAGAATCATAAACGAAGGCGAACCGGGTAGGACAACCAGAACGAAAAGAAAAAAAAGAACGCATGGGGGAGGAGAAGGAAACGAAGGGATGATTAATCGCCTTGATAGACTTGCACTTAGGGACGAAGGGTGCAGAGTGGCTACGAGAGGGCAACGCCGAGCCTCCTCTTCCTCCTCCAGCAGCAGCAGCAGCAGGCGTGGGTAGAATTCCAGTTATGTTACGTCATCCACTTCGCCCACTCACATTTATGACAGACCGCCGTGATGCATCCTTTTTTTTTTTTTTTTTTCCTTCACTGCTGCCAGAGTCTTGTGTTCGGGGGCACTTCGGCGTCTCCTTGTCCTGTGAGAGGCTGGGACGTCATCTGGACCAAGCTATGATGCGTGAATTTAAGAATGTGACGTGTAATTCAGCAGTCCCGCCAATCTCCGCGGTTCCTTCTTTCCATTTTCACGCGAACAAATTTTGTGATGCGTTTTTATTTTCTGAGCCACCAGCTGTGTCGTCTCCCGGGTTTGGGGGAAGGGAAGGGGGGTGATGCGAGAGTGGCACGGAGGGATAGGGAGGAGAGGTGAAGACAGTGAAGAACTAATATATATATAACGTTGAAATTAGTCTTTTTATGGTTAGAGATGAGGAGAATGGAAAAGATGAGGATGAAAGGAGGAAGCAGAGGAGAAATTTCAGACAGACGAACAGTGAAAAGAAGGACATTTTGAGTGTAAGAAATGGAACAGTACAAGGAGGAGGAGGAGGAGGAGGAAATGTATGAACCTGTAATAGGGTACAAGGGAAAAAATGGGAAAGAAAAAGGTGCAAAAAAAAGACGGGAGAGGGAAGTCCAGGAAAACACACACACACACACACACACACACACACACACACACTTAAACACTTTATACACGATTTACGTAGAAGGACGATTACACAACTGACCTGGGATGAACTCTGACCTTTAGTTGTGACTGACTGCTCTTCACTCCCTCCCCCTCCCCTCCTGTGTGTGTGTGTATGTGTGTGTAAGAATAATGTATCATAATCTTATAAAGTAAACCTATATTAACTCTATTGTCTTCTTTATTACCACCACCGAGTCACCGTGTCACTCTTTAAACCCTTAACATAATACGTGTATGTGTCATGCTTCTATGTTGCATGCTTTTATTTATCTATTTATTTATTTATTTATTTATTTATTTATTTATTTTTATTTATTTATTATTATTATTATTTTTTTTTTTTTTGCGTTCCCAATTCTCTAAGATACACTTCCTTTCTTCCCTCGCTCTTTTCTTCTCTCATATTTCATTTACTCTTGCTGCTCCTTGGGTTATGACAGGCGTTGCACTTTGACCCCAAAGAAAACAGGAAGATTTCTTCACTAATAGCAAGTGAGGAACGAAATGACACTTTACCTTCCATTCATTCCTTTGCGCACTTCGAGAGATGTTTAAAGAAAAAGCATAGGTCCTTTCTGCACAGGAGCCATCAGGTTTGTTCAGGGTGAGAGGGTTTTTTGATAGAGCCTCCAGCCACTCACTCAGCCAGTCCAGCCACCCGTTCAGACAGCCAGCCACTCACCCAGCCAGCCAGCCAGCCAGGTCGTCCCCTCTTCTTAGTCTTGCACGGCTGCCAGGTTCGCCCTCGGTAGAATGTAATTTACTTTGCATATGAGTCGAGGTGTTTCCAAGCTAATAGCATCTTCTTTGTGTGGGGATAATTTTGATGATGATGGTGATGAGGGTGGTGATAATGGAAATGGTAGTAGCAGTAGTGGTAGTAGTAGTAGTAGTAGTTATATTATTACTCCTACTATTTTACAACTATTACTGCTGCTGTCTTTACTACTACTACTACTACTACCACCACCACCATTACCATAAATAATAACGATAGTGGCTTCGTATGCAGAATATTATTGATAAACATACCGAAAACACCAATCTTTAAGGGCCACGAAATTCTCCAAAACACTGTAGGACAAAGAAATAAATAGATAAATAAATAAACGACTTAAGCAATCATGAGAACCATTGTCAAGCTGCGGGGGGACTCGAAGCCTCTCACGTGTGCAATTTTGAACTCATTTACACATTACCTGTCCATTGTGCACCTGCCCAGCCTCGCTAATGGGGGAGTTTGCCTCTTTCCTCCAATACTGCTGCACTTATTACTGAATAGGCTCGTATGTTCGTGTTCTCGTCCCGCCTTAACCTGTTATTTCAGAAGGTTGTAGTTTGGTTTTCCTTGTTTTTTTTGTTTTTGTTTTTATTATTTTTTATTTATTTATTTATTTTTTATTTATTTATTTATTTATCTTTTTTTTTTTTTTTTAGTAGCTCCCAAAACTCTCTGAAAAATAAGAGGCGCACATTCTGACACAATGGACGATATTTCACACGTTTGGTGTTTACGATGGCAACAGTTGGTAGCCCTGCACACTAGGGATGGTTGCCGTAGAGGTATATAGATAGATTCACTTTTACTAGTATGTTTTGTGTGTCTGTGAGATGAATAGATATACTTAGTTACGGCAAAAATTAACAAAGTGCAATTTTTTTTTTTTTTTCAATTCTCGATGTACACTGATAGATTTACAGTTATTAGCAGGGGGTTTAGTGTGTCTGTGCGGTCAATGGATATACTTGGCAAAAAAAAAAAAAAAAAGTTATTATTTTTTTTCTCTTTACATTGATTTAGTCACGAATTTTAGTAGGATATAAATACACTTGGCAGAAGAATAACAAGGAATAGTGCATTTTTTATTTTTTTAATTGCTTACATACACCGATAGATTCACGATTATTTGCAAGATATCCAGAGCGTCCCTGAGATCAAGAGCTATACTTAGCCAAGGGGAAAAAAAAAATAGTGACATTTTGTTTTTATTCTCTGTATACATTGATAGATTGACAATTATTGACAACATTTTCAAGGTGCCTCTACGATCAAATCATGTATCACTCGGCAAAAGGAAGAACAAAGGCAGAAGAAAGGGAATGTAACAATAGCTATGATAAAAACGTTTGGAGGTGGTAATAAAGTAAAATCACAGAGCAGGGAGTCTGATGAACAATGAACATAATAACCCAATATTCAATTATAACGAGATGAATTAAGACCGGTGCTGAATGACGCTGAGTGGGGAGAGTGAAGGGCGGCGTGGCGGGAGGCAGTGTGGTCGTGAAGGGAACACTGAAGGGAGGAATGGCATATGAAGGGAAGGAGGAAAAGTGTGAGTGTGAATACGCCTCAACAGGAAAGATTGAGAGTGCAGCATTATAGTTTAACACCTTCACTTCTATGGCATCAGTATAATCATTTTCTTCTGGATATCACTGGAGGATCATATTAAGTTTGCTATTATATATATATATATATATATATATATATATATATATATATATATATATATATATATATATATATATATATATATATATATATATATATATATATATTTTTTTTTTTTATTAAAGGATTGAATAATACATCTACTTATACATCCATTACAACTACTGTATTTCGTAATTCTGATAAACATCTCAGGCTCGGAAATTGTCAGTAACCGTGTGTCAAAAATACCCAACGTTACTCGCCGTTAATTCGCCGCAATTTATCTTCATTTATTCTGGCTGGCATCTTGTAAAGCTTGGAAATTGCCAGTAACGATGATTGGGGCGCCAATTCCTCTTAAGATGAACGGAACAGTCTGGTGGGAGTTGAGACTAGTAATGAGAGACGCCGCTTACAGCAAACCAGTAATCGATTAGTCTTGCCTTTAGTTCTATATTCGCTCATTAAAATAACATACGGTTACGCAAATAAATAAGCGTCATTGTCACAAGCAATCAATGGGTAGGAGGAAGAGGAAGGTAGAGGATGGGAAGGGAGGGTACTGGTACGAGCAATACCTAGGCAAAAGGAGGAGAGGAAGCGGAGAAAAAAAATGGCTTGTTTGTGTGTGTGTGTGTTCATTTTCAAGAGAGGAAAATGTGGTAAATAGAAACACGTCCCAGTACCTCGTCCTCTTGTTTGTTCAGACGTGGAGACCCTGGAGGCGTGACCCCGTTGATGCTTTCCTTCTTCTCTATCACTACACAGGACAGCCACGTCAATGGGTACAGTGGTGTTCAAAACTATAGGAACCTTTATCATTCACTACCACTGTCTTTAGCTTTGCCTCCTAATTTTTTAGTCCTGATTTCCCCGGAGCCTGTTGGTTATTAGGTAGGGAAATTTGTGGGTAGATCAGATGATTAACACTTAAAACACGGGTAACTTCTTGGAAAATATCAAAATTGCCATTGTAAGTTAGAAGTGTATAAAACTATTGACTTTTCAACGGAGACTATTATGAAGCACAAGAATTAGGTCTGTAAGAGAGCTGCCATAGAACTTAATGAAATCACCACTTAATCTCATCCCAGGTAAGAATATGGAAATGTTGCCTAATTCAGAGGGGGATTGAGACTGAATTAAGACGCAAGAGTGGAAATAAGTGCGGAAAGTTTCTCGACTTACGATCTCGACTGAGTAATACTTAGCGCCATTTAATTCTAATCCCTTTTTAACAGCCATCATTTATAAAGCCAGCAGAGATGCGTGGATGAGGATACATGAAAGCTCTTTAGTCCTTCAGTACAATTAAAGAGGCTGATACTAGTGACAAATGTTACTAGAGGTATATAGGTATATATCTTTATGTAATTGGGACTGGACAAGAGCAGAAAAAAGGCCTGCTGAAGATTCCAGCTCCTGTAAACAAAATTCAGAACAACATGAAAGGAAAACGCATTATAATTTGAACCATATCGCTGCGGAGAGACGGGAGGCGGGAGGCATGGCGCGGTACTGTGGTGGGGAGATAAGGGAATGGGATAAGGCGCCCTCCTTCCCTGCGCCCCATGGGGATTCACGGGGGGGAGGTGAGCCGCATCCACAATACCGGTAATGTCTTGGGATATTAAGTTCTCCCAGTACTCCAGTCGCTCCTTCACTCCTACACCTCTTTCAGGGACTCCAGTAAGATGTCTAGTGTATGAATTATCAGTAAGGATCGTCTTATTCGTTTTATTTTCTTATTAGATGTGATGTGGCTGTTAGATTATTTTTTTTAGTAGTATGTAAATTTTTAATGGGGTTCGCCACATTCACATATTACGTCATTAGCTGTAGCTTCCTTAAAAAAGAAATATTATGTAAATTGGCTTCATTCTCTTTCTCCCTTCTCCGGCACTTTTTTTCCTCTCTGTCTGTTTTAGGTGGGGGAGTAACGGTATTTGAGTTTTTTATTCTTTTTTTTTTTTTTTTTTACCATGATCGATCTCCCTGATACGCACTTAAAAATAGAAAAAAAATGTATCGTAGATCACGACATTCACAAACGAGAACATTTTTTTTTTTTTTTTTTTTTTTTATCATGTGTCTCTTTGTTACTAATTTACAGCGCAGACCATTACACTCGCATATCACTAAATATCGCTCAGTTATTAAAAAAAAAAAAAAAAAATCCACCCGAGTCACTACATTCATTTACGCATATTTTTTCCCCACGATTTTCTGTTGCCCCGTTTTACAACCCTGCTCATTTCCATTCCAACCTAGTGATATTTCGGCGTTGTATGCAGGCCCCGTGGCGCGATAACTCCTCCCCCGTGCCTCCCCTGTGACGGGTAACCACTGCCAGATAACTGCTTCTGATAACTTCCTGATAATAATTATAATTGGATGGTGATACTAGTTCTGATAATTTCCTGCGTGGGTTGCGGTGGTGGTGGCGGTGCTGCTACGTGAGGGGAAAACATTTTGTGCTTTAAAGGTTCTTGGAATACATATACATAGGTGTAGGAAATGGGTAATGGTGTATTGGCAGGCGTGTCATCTGGAGTGTGTGTGGTGGGGAGTGAAGGAGAAGGGAAGAATGTGTTGGTTATTAAATCTCTGGTTACTTCTTGGCATTGATTCTTGTAGTTATGTAAGGTTTTGCAAGGGAGAAGTGTGAATATTCTAGATGTCCGAGAGAGAGAGAGAGAGAGAGAGAGAGAGAGAGAGAGAGAGAGAGAGAGAGAGAGAGAGAGAGAGAGAGAGAGAGAGATTAAATCAATGAAAAGCTTTAATTTTGCTCCACGTATATTGGTATAAACTTAAGTGGTATATTGGAAACATTAAAATATGCATTTTTTTATTTTTATTTATTTTTTTATCACACCGTACAGCACCTTAGTTTTCAAGCTACACTGCTACAACCAACGACTTAGTTCTTGCATAATACCTCCTCCTCCTCCTCCTCCTCCTCCTCCTCCTCCTCCTCCTCCTCCTCCTCCTTCTCCTCCCTACTACTACTACTACTACTACTACTATTACTACTACTACTACTACTACTACTACTACTACTACTACTACTACTACTACTACTACTACTACTACCCCAAAGACAACCTTTTAGTGTAAGTGGCATTGATTCAGTCTGCAGTTCACACGTTCCTAGCACATCACTCCCTCGTATTCCACCTTCCCTTCTAAAGGAGTTCATATTGTTGCATCAGTGAAGGAACCTGACATTAGTTACCATTTAGTGGTGTGATATTTTCCGTTCCAATGAAATACTGCATGGGAAAAAATAAGGGGAGGATGGAGTATATGAGGTCACCGTGAAGATTGAAAAGGAGTGAGATAATTAAATACATAAATAATATGCTTTATATATATATATTTTTTTTTTTGTGGGTGTTTTGTTTTGGGGTTGATTATGGTGTGTGTGTGTGTGTGTGTGTGTGTGTGTGTGTGTGTGTGTATGTATGTATGTGTGTTTGTTCTAAGAAATTTAAAGTGATATGTTATTGAATTACTAATTAAAATAACAAGAGATTTTCATATTTTAATTCAAGCATACATTAGGGGGAGAGAGAGAGAGAGAGAGAGAGAGAGAGAGAGAGAGAGAGAGAGAGAGAGAGAGAGAGAGAGAGAGAGAGAGAGAGATAAAGGAATGGAGGCTTTGGGATGCAGATTGCGTTATGGAGACAGAGGTGTTTCAGGATGTGGGTGTGGGAGTGTATGGAGCATATTGTATGTTGTATATTGTACTCGTATAGTGCGTGGGAGACAACGGTGGAGGGAGGCGTGAGTGAATGGGAACTTTCTATTGTATTTGATTCTATTTTACTTTGAGTTGTTTATTTATTTTTTGAAATTGTGTTATAGGGACCAGAGGGAGACTATCAGAATGAAACACAAATGAAGAACAAGTAGTAGTTTATTATTTTCTCTTATTTGTTTGTTTATTTGATGGGGACTAAGACGAGACGATCACAAGGAAACACAAAGCAAGAACAAGCAGTATTTAATTTAGTTTATTTGCATGCTTAACTAGAACGAGACAATCACAAAGAAACAGAAAGGAAGAACAAA
This sequence comes from Scylla paramamosain, assembly GCF_035594125.1. NCBI lineage: Eukaryota > Metazoa > Arthropoda > Malacostraca > Decapoda > Portunidae > Scylla > Scylla paramamosain. The sequence goes on from NC_087160.1 coordinate 22,566,859, forward strand.
CAATAGTTGTGTTGGTTCTCACGAGGCTGTGATGAAGGACACTGATCTGAAGGGAGAGACGCGCGGCAGTAAAGGCGAGGGCTCCAAAGAAAAGGCATGGAAGGGCACAGAAGGGTGCGGAGTATTAAGTTATCGTCCCTCTTACGAGCCTCATTTCAACTCGGTGCATTGGTCTTAACTCTCTGCTGGATGAAGTGCATTGCTGTCAAGATAACTCGTTATTTTGCCAATCAACGTGAATAATGTCTTATAAAACAGTATTTCCTGCACCTCTCCTGCATGATTTCTCTCGCTGCTCATCTTATTACTACGACATGCTGCAGTAGATGGATGTGATGAATTGTTTGATACGTGAATCCCTCCCGTGTTCTGATGGAGAGAAAAGATGCAGAGTTTTCTAGATTTTCTTTACTAAACGTGTCCTTGCAATAAGTGTACTCTTCATCAGACGAGTATTGGCGATCATTTCAACTCTATTTTCTCGTGCCCCATGTATTATGTGCCAAAGACTGTCAGTGACCAGCAACTTTCTTTGCCCTGCGTTCTTCTCGTACACCATCCTACCAATGTGACATGTGATTAATTCTTATAATAATAATGATAATAATACATTACTGCTCATACAGCGAATTTGTCATGTGCTTCACCAAAGTATAAAAGAGAAAAGATTAAGTTAAAAGATTGTAAAACACTACCATTCATGCACGTCCCTAAAACTTCACATAAAAGACAGAAGACTATGCAAGTAATCATGTTTCTTCTAGACGAAGTGAACCGGTGGTTTCCCTCACGGTGCACTGCTCATAACCGTCAGCTGTGGCAGTGGTGAGTGGTGAAGGCGGCGACGAAGCTCCAAGTGACATTATTGATGTTAAAGGTGATGGCAGTTTATCCTGGCTAGCTATCTGACCTTTCATTCATAGTTATCACTACTCACTCGCAGACGTGTTGTGACCTGACCTACGCAGGACCAGCAGCCCATATCGTTAAACCAGTCGCTTAGTTTATTTTGTTTTGCCTGTTTCTGTTCTGTTCTGTTCTGTTTTCCTGTACAGCTCAGATTCCATACAAATTACACAACACTTCTTGACGCAAACACAGTGATACATTTGTTAGATATCAGTACTAGGTCTCCGTCTGTTTTCACCTGTTCGTCTGTTTCTAGTAGTACTTTTATTGTCTTTGTGCTTGTAGCTTGGGTACTTTTCTTTCTCTATTTTTAAATTGTCCTGCTGTGAGATAATTGTTTGTTCTCCCTTGTTTTGTGATTTATTACAGGAATTTATTACAGGAATATTTATTTATTACATTTATTATTATTATATTTATTATATTATTTATTATTATATTATTTATTATATTTATTACAGGAATCTGGCCCCACCTGCACACCATCGTCTCCCCAGAGACCGGATTAGTACGCAGCGCCCCTTGACCGCTAATCCCTTAATTACTTTTAAATTTCTATACTACTACATTAAAAATGCCTTCTGATTTGAAATCTTCCAGAGATTGCAGCGGGAGGTTCGCCAAGCAGTACTTCAGTGACTACTTCTCAAGGCCTGTTTGCAGACTGTGTGACACGCGATCACACCTTGAAGAAGCAGTGGCAGAAGGAAACAGAAGGTATACCGAATTAAAAAACAGTTTTGACTCTCTACAGGAATTCATCACAGCAAACGTGGGCGTGGGCGCGGGCACGGACACCAGACAACAGCTGCTGACCCCTGCCACGCAGCGACGCTCCGCCCCCCCGCAAGCCTCTCCTGCCTTGCCTGTCACCTCACCTGATCCCTCCCTCTCACAGGACGTAGCCTTCACCCCGGTCAGGAATGGATCGCGCCGCATTCACTTCCCCACCACGACATATAACCGTTTTTCTATCCTGACTGAACAGATAGATGAACCGGAAGAGACCAGGCTTATGGGAGATTCGATCGTCCGAGGACAGCTGGTGGAATTTTGTGGAAGAGTCCCGTCTCGCAGGAGGAAGTGCTGCCTTCTTGGAGTCTCCCTAGGGGACATCACTGCTGCCATCGAGGACACGACCAAGGACGCCACTACTAACACCCTTTATGTTATCCACGCAGGCACAAATGACGTCCAGCGGTCCCGATCAGAAGAACTGATGGCGAAATACATGGAAATGATTCGCAAATACAAGACTAAATCAAATAATATTATAATTTCAGGCATTCTCCCGAGGATCAACGCGAACGCAAGGTTCTACAACATTGCGTTCAGTATAAATAACAGATTAAAGACTCTCTGCCAACAGGAAAACGTGGAGTATCTTAACATGTGGAACGATTTTTTTATAATGAACACAGACTCTTCCAGAGAGACGGCCTTCATCTGAACTCTGTGGGAGCAGCCAGGATGGGCAGATTAATCCATGAAAAAGTTTGTCTCCACAGATCAAAAAACGCGCGGGCGCCAGCAACAGGACCAGCATCGTAAACACTAACGTAATTATTTCATCCACAGGTTCAGACAAGATCAGAGCTTGTTACTTCAATGCCCGTAGTTTACGGAATAAATTAAATGAGCTGCAAGCTCTTATTTATCTTGAAAACTACGACATCATAGGCGTCACGGAAACGTGAATAAATCCATCAAGCAGGGATTACTTAGCTGAGTACGCACTCCCTGGCTACACCATTTTTAGCTGCGAGAGAACTCATCGTGCGGGAGGCGGTGTTATGTTTTACGTAAAAAGTAATCTTCATCCTCGTTTACTCCCGACCCCAACCATTGCTAATATAGACGTCACTTTCATCCAGTTAGAAAATAAATCTCGTAAAATAACATTAGGTCTCGTCTATCGTCCTCCAGCCCAGTCACCCGCTACAGACGAAAAACTTTATGACCTTATCGCGGACATTTGTTGCGTCAATAATTGCATAATTATGGGGGACTTTAATCTTCCAGTCACGAGGTGGGGTGAACCACTGACGGCTCACGCAGGCCAGCATCTCTACGGGTGTATCCTTGAAAGCTCCCTCCACCAGCACGTCATGCAACCGACGAGAGGTAACAATATCCTAGATATTGTTTTAACAACTGGTGAAGAGTCAGTAAAAGACCTAAAAATTGGACCAGAACGGAGTTCCAGCGATCATCGTAGCTTACTTTTCACCATAAATTTTGACAAAGCTAAAGTAAGCGAAAGTAAAGAAAAAGTGCCAGACTATCGGCGTGCTAACTTTGAGAGACTTCGCATGCAGCTTGCATCCATAGACTGGAATGAACTGCTGGGAACACCAGACATTAACAACGCATGGGAAGTGTTTGCTAAAAAGTTAAATGAAACTACGTTTTTGTGTGTACCGCAACGAAACAGACGGAAGGTAAAAAACACCAAACCGAAATGGTGGAATAATGAAATTAGATGCTGCCTTCTGGCTAAGAAAAATGCGTACCACAAATACATACTAACACAAAATAATGATGATAAACTAGAGCACGACAGATTACGTAGAAAAACAAAAAAGCTGATCAAATGCAGCAAAAAATCTGTCGAAGCTCAGATCGCGAACTCATGTAAAACGAACCCAAAAGAATTTTACAGTTATGTAAAAGCAAAAAGGGTCTTAACATCAACGATTGGTCCATTAATAACAGAAAATGGTAAACAAATAATAAGCGAAACAGACATGGCGAACACCCTGAACGAGTACTTTTCAACAGTCTTCACGATTGAGGATGTTCAGGGCAGTCTGCCGACCCCCACGCCTCAGTCACGAGGCACCACGCTGCCAGACTTCACCATCACAGAAAGTGAAATCCTCTCTGTCACAAAGAGCATGAACGTAAGCAAAACACCCGGGCCAGACAAGATATCACCCAGGCTTCTTAAAGAAGCAAGAAATGAGCTCTTGAAACCGCTTATTCAATAAAACTTTACTAGCGGGTAAAGTTCCCCACGAATGGAAACTAGCAAATGTCACGCCAATCTTTAAAAAAGGAAATAAATCTCTCCCAGCCAATTACAGGCCGATCAGTCTCACTTCAGTAGTGTGCAAACTGATGGAAACAATAATCAGAGATAAAATTGTTAAATATTTAGAAGAAAACAAAATCATAAAGGATTCGCAACACGGTTTCAGAACCAAGCATTCCTGCTTAACAAACTTACTAGACTTCTTTTATGAAGTATTTAACTCGTATGACGAGACAAAAGCTGTTGATATTATCTACCTTGATTTCCAGAAAGCTTTCGACACTGTTCCCCATAAGAGACTCATCAGTAAAGTAAAAGCTCACGGCATTGCCGGAAACACCCTGAAATGGCTGAGAGACTGGCTCTCTGACAGAAAACAGCGTGTTGTGATAAATGGAATAGAGTCAAGAGTGGCATAAGGTAAATAGCGGCGTTCCTCAAGGCTCTGTATTAGGACCAGTACTCTTCATAATGTACATAAATGATATTGATGAAGGGATAAACTGCAAAATAAGTAAATTTGCAGACGACATCAAAATAACAAGTAGAGTAACGTCTGTGTCACAATGGCACGAACTGCAGTGTGACCTCAATAAACTAACAAGCTGGGCAGAAAAATGGCAGATGAGATTCAATATAGAAAAGTGCAAAATTCTACATATCGGAAGCAACAATGTTCAGGCGAGATATGTAATGAATAACATACCACTGTCAAGTGCTGATAAAGAAAAAGATCTTGGTGTCGTTGTGTCAAACGACCTAAACCCGAGTCAACACTGCACAGAAACAGTAAAGACGGCAAATAAATTAGTAGGGTTCATTGAAAGAACCTTTGAATTTAAATCAGAAAAGGTTATACTTGCCTTATATAACTCACTGGTGCGCCCTCTTCTAGAATACTGTGTACAGTTCTGGTCACCATACTACAAAAAAGACATTGAAAAACTAGAAAAGATACAGTGCAGTCACAAAGATGATTCCAAGATTGCGCAATAAGCCGTATGAGGAACGACTGGAAGAACTAAACCTATTTAGTTTAATAAAGCGCAGGATAAGAGGAGATCTAATTGAAGTGTTCAAAATTTTCAAAGGATATAGTAACATTGATGCACATAAATATTTTACCATTGATCATTCTAGCCTAACAAGAAATAATGGATTCTAGATTATACCCAAACGTTTTAAATCCCACGAGGCCAAACATTTTTTCTTTAATCGTATAGTAAATATATGGAATAAACTTCCTGCAGAAATTGTGAATAGCAATACTGTTGAATCATTCGAAAATAAAATAGACAAATATTTAAAAGCAAATCCCCAACAAGCTCTCTTCTTGTCCGAATAATTACTAAATTCACTAATAAACTCCTATTTTACAGACACCAGTTTTAATATAACTTGTATTAACTTTCAGATAGGCATATAGAGTTCACCGTAGGGTGAATAGTAGAACTTCCTTTCATCATTTCCTATGAAAATTTCCATGTCAGGTTTTCCATACTGCATGGTACTTTTCCCAACTATTTCCATGCCAGCGCAAGCTGGAGGGAGTGGTGGGTGGGGAGGAGCCTTCTGCTATGCTGTCCTCTCTCTCTTCCCTGTAGCTAGTTAGAAGTAGTTACCAAACAGCCTTGCAAGGACCAAAAGGTCTGTTCCTGTTTGGCTTTCCTTTGTATTCCTTTGTATTCCTCCTCCTCCTCCTCCTCTTCCTCCTCCTCCTCCTCCTCCTCCTCCAATGGTCACCTCGTCACCTTTCTTGTGAGGATAACGAGTAACTCTTTTCGTAGTCCATCATCTAGGGTTAATTGACTTCTTCTCCTCTTCCCCCCTCCTCCTTCTCCTCTTCCTCCTCCTCCTCCTCCTCCTCCTTTTCGTTCTTGTCCTTCTGTTAATTTTCGAGCATTAATTGGCCTTAGTCCCCTTTATTTACCCTCCTCCTACTCCTCCCTCTGCTCATACTTGAGTGTTAATTAACCTATCCTCCTCCCCTTCTTTACAACACAATGGGGTTTCTATTATCTGTAATTCCTGTTTATCTCCTCTTCTTCCTCCTCCTTGGAGTTGACACGTCTGTAATTGCACGACAGAAGCGAGGCACCAATTACGTCACATCATTATAATTAGGTTTTTGTTACTTATTTCCCAGCCTCTATTATTATTATTTTTTTTTTTTAGTTAGCTGAAATAGACTTGCCTAGCGTGTAGTTTAGAAATGACCCGTGTGTTTTGCCTGCTGTTACTGCTCCACTTCTATCTTCTCAGTTCTTTTCAGTTTTATATCTTTTATAGTTTATATCTTCAAGCCTTTATTAAATTACTTTCCAGCATGTCTAGTGCGTATTTCATGAATATCGCGTACTATTTCTCCAGCTGCATTCTCTTTCTGTCTGTTCCTGTCTTGTACATATTTGCAAGCCTTTGTTGAAACCCAGATTTAGTTGAGTAAGTATGCTCGTCTCGTGTTTGGCTTAGAAACGTCCTATGTATTTTTACAGCTACGTTTCCTCTTTGTCCTTTCCAGTTTTGTATTTTCAAGACTTTGCTGAGTTCCCAAAGTTAGCTGAAATGCCTTTTCTTTCATGTGCTATACAGACACTCCCCTTACATGCCTTCTGTTTCATATAAAAACTTTTAGTTGTATATAGATGCACTCCACTCACCCGTCTCTGTGGTCAGCGTGCCGGGGGAGGAGGGAGGCCTGGCAGGAGCAGCAACAGGCCCTCGTTCCTCTGATGCGTAAGGCGAAGAGTAGTGTGATCCGGCTGGTAACCTTATTTGGAACCCAGAGACTCTCCTACTTCCCTGTTTCCCTGTATTCTCCTCCTCCTCTTCCTCCTCTTCCTTCTCCTCCTCCTCCTCCTGCTGCTGCTGCTGCTGCTGCTGCTGCTTTCCCTCTTCATTTTCTTGCATTTTTTTTCTTTTGTTTTCGTCCTCCTCCTCCATCTTCCCTCCTCTCTTCTCTTCTTATCGTCCATTTTTTCTTTCTTCCATTTCCACTTTTTTTTTTTTTTTGTATTCCTATGAAACCCTAAGTTTTTTTTTTCTGCTCTTCCCTCTCCTACTCCTCCTCTTCGTTTCTCTCTCTCTCTCTCTCTCTCTCTCTCTCTCTCTCTCTCTCTCTCTCTCTCTCTCTCTCTCTCTCTCTCTCTCTCTCTCTCTCTCTCTCTCTCTCTCTCGTCCCTTTCTGATACTTTGCTTTGTTTCCGTTTTTGCTCTTTTCTCCTTTTGTCGTCGTTGTCGTTATTGTCGTCGTCAGAATTGTACATACCTAAGTAAACAACTCACTGAATGCATTTTTTTTTTCGACCATTTCAATATTACCCTTACGTTCTTCTTCATTCCTCTATTGTTTGCGACACCTGGTTTTCATTTGCTGATGTTTCCTTTGGTAAATTCATGCTTTCTAATTAATACACTAAAAAAAAAAGAAAGTCGTAATCAAGAGAGAGGACGGGCTTAGCTGAGGAGAGGAGGTGGATAAGGGAGGGAGGTGGATGAGGGAGAGGAGTGGAGAGAGGAAGGGAGATGGATGAAGGAGAAGATTAGCGTGAGGTATGTACATGAGGGAGAGTAGTGTGAGGTAGGGGAGGTTCATGAGGGGAAGAAGAGGAGTGACGGAAGGAGGTGGATGAGGGAGAGGAGTTGAGAGAGGGAGGGTAAGTGCGTGAGAGGGAGAGTACAGCATGACGGAGAGCTGCATGAAGACGAGAAGGACAAGCAGTTATTTTGTTGACTCGTACAAAACAAACACAAACAAATAAATAGGTAAATAAATAAATATCGAGAGAGAAAAAGTACTCGGCGTGAAGTGATTTTCTCATACTTTTATATTTATTTACATTTTAGATTGTGAAGAAGAGAAGCATGAGATATCTATTGTTTTGTTTTCTTTCTCTAAAAAATGAAATACTTTGAAAAAAAAACGCACTAGTGATTCTTTCATACATTTATATATATTTTTTTCATTTAAACTTTACTTCCTTACTTTTATGAACTATTTTATCGTATTTCTTTTCATATCCACTCTGCGTGCGTGTCGTTTCTTCCCTCCCTCCTGCAGTCTTCTTTTCTTGCCAATCTTGTCCCTTTCTCATTTGTTGTCCTAACCTACAGTCCAGAGCAGTCTCCCTTGACATCGTCAGTCGCCCTTATCCGTTTTCTTCTGCTGTTCTCGTTTCTCCAATTCTTTTTTCTCTTCCTGCATCTCCTTTCCTTGTTGCTACGCCTTAACCTTTCTTTCAAATTAGTTTCCCTTGCCTATTCCGTTTCTTCCCCAGTGTTCTCCTCTTTCCCTTCCTCTCCTCTCCCGTGTTCGTGTTCTCCTTTCGTCTCCTATCCCAGTAATCCGTCCTTTCAATCCTGATCCTCGAATGGAAAACGGTGATCTATCTAGCTCATGTGATATATATATATATATATATATATATATATATATATATATATATATATATATATATATATATATATATATATATATATATATATATATATATATATATATATATATACACACGGTAGGGAGCCTGACGCTCCCTCCGCTAAACACGGTGATATGTACACGCCTGTCTCGCCAAACACTTTTTTTTTTTTTATCTCATCTTGTCTGGGTAGATTTCCTTCCTAAAGACGTCCATCACACAATGTCTCAGTGTATCCAAACCTTCCATTACTTCCTGTATGTCTAGCGTGTCATAGCGATCTCCACTACCACACAGGAGGGACATACTATTGTTTCTCTCTCTCTCTCTCTCTCTCTCTCTCTCTCTCTCTCTCTCTCTCTCTCTCTCTCTCTCTCTCTCTCTCTCTGTACGTTCTTATGATGCATAGTAAAGAGCACCTCGAGTCTTTCAAAGGTGGAGTAAGTAGGCGTGTTTTACAGTGGGAATGTCACCTGTAAGTCTAATGGATTCCTGTAGGCTCTCTTATTTCATGGTCTTATGTTATTAACTCACCACATCTCTCTCCTCTAACTTTGTTCCATTTATTTCTACTGCTTGTCCAGTCCGACTCGCTTGTAGAAGTCACCGCTTGTATTCTGACGGGCTTCTTTACTTCTTACTTTATCCCTTTTCTTTATTATTAATTCGTTTATTTATCTTATTGCCATGTTCTCAATTAACCACTGACTCATAATTGGAGACAGCGGCACGATACATGGAAACAAGTGAGTGAGGTGAAGCGTAAGGCTGGTACACGCTTACATAATGTTTACTGTTTACTTTGCGAGATGATAGTTAATTGAGATTCCTCTAATTTGATACCATAACGTTGTGTAGTCTTTCGTGACCGTTACCACTCCTCACATTCAGACAATCATGGCGTGCTCAGCTTCTGCCTGCAAACACTTTTATAGTAAAGAGAAAAACGCAGTATTGCAGTATTTGGTGCTCCCCAGGTGGCTGTTGCGCTAATCTCATTTCAGCAGCGTCTGTGTGTTCTTTTCACACAGCCTTGGTTTGTTTAGCTTCTGGTTGCAAAGATTTTAGTAAAAGAAATATATTTGTCGCATTCCTTCTTGGCTCTCAGGTTGTTGTTCTGGTAATAATGTTTTCACGATGCTGCCATGCTGTACACCGCAACATGAAGGTTCTGTCCTGCGTCTGAGGTGAATGTCGTATGCCTTGAAGAGCACTAGTGTGTGTGTGTGTGTGTGTGTGTGTGTGTGTGTGTGTGTGTGTGCTGGCTAATCTTCCTTCTGAACCCAGCAGTAGCCGCATGCATATTAGGGCAGCCTTGCTTTGCTCGCCGCCACAGCTGTACATTTATATCGCCAATCAGACTAAGATACGCCACCGAGGTGCCGTTAAGAGCGACCCGGGCACAGGATATCACGCTGTCGAGTCTGTTATCAGCAACGGCAATGTGACTCCGGGACTCCAGAATTTCGTGGTGCTCCTCTGGGCGGCGTTGCGTTAGTCGTGCCTCACACACACTTGGCACATTCGCGGCCACAAGTCAAGTAACCTCCTACTCTTGCCTCCATTGGATTTTGCGATTACCTTCAATCTCAAGTTCCCTTATCTGCCGACAGTCTGATAGTCTCCTTAAGCTTTCCACTGCTAAGAACAGCTTCACTCCAAGTCATCGTACATGATTCTACAGATCGCAAATAAAGCTACACGTACTGGCAGGTTGTGACTACTGGATTATTTACTTTGCTAGTCATCGTATCTTTTAAACTAGAAGCTGAAACATGCACCACACCATTTTGTAATACAGGAATAAAAGCCAAAGCACTCAAAAATTAAAGTAAGAAAAGAAAAAAAAAAATGAAAGTCGATGGATCTTTACTACAGAGGACTTGAGAGTGAAGTAACAGTAGGAATGAGTGAGATACATTTCGCCTTCTGAGCATCACTGTACCCTTGCCATCTACACACGAGGTCCTCTTACACCACTGGAGAAACCTGCCATGCTCTCAGGCACAGAGGGTTCAGGAGGTTGTACGTGAGCACTTCCATGTACGAGGAACGGCAATACCTCTGTCATGTTTTTCTCTGATGGATGAGTGCTGGTTGCCTTGCTACGGCCTTTTCTGTTAGCAGTGGTGGGCGTGGATTTATAGCAGTGGGGTTGGCAGCCACCTGGTGCGCGGTTTGCTTTTCTTTCACACCGATGAGTCAGTGAAAATAAAAGGTACTGGAAGCATTGGTGGCGGTAGCAAGACTGTCCATAGGGGAGGTATTGTACCTGTCTTGAGAAGTTTTATGTTGTTCATTATTCTCTCTCTCTCTCTCTCTCTCTCTCTCTCTCTCTCTCTCTCTCTCTCTCTCTCTCTCTCTCTCTCTCTCTCTCTCTCTCTCTCTCTCTCATAAGCATCCTACAAACTCATCAAATTCTCATAAGCTGGAGAGGGCGGCGGTGAATCATTCTTTACATGCCACAGTAATACGATAACATTCCCCTCCCCTCCGTCCCTCATGTTTTCTTCCTCGTTTAGCGGCAATGTTGGTGACGCTAATAGGCATCACTGACAGGCGCGGCGACGACAACCGTGATGATAAGAGTAGCAGTCCCTTTGACATCCAGAGAGCAAATCCCTTTCCTTAATTTTTTTCCACCTTTCTTTTTGGAGTCCATAAGTGAACATAGGCGAGGTGCGGATAAAGATAATGACGAGTAGTAATCACTGTAACGTGTGGAAGTCATGCTCTCTCATCTTCCTTTTTTTTTTTTTTTCTTGAGTGTATAGACGTATGCAGCGTACTCAGGGCAGCCGGTCAGCCAGCGTGTGTGCATTCCGTGAGTCTTGTAGTGCCTCGTTCACTCTCTCTCTCAGGTTAATTTTGTGGGAGTCGGGAGAGACGAAATTAACTTAATGCATCACCACTTTGCTAATTAATCGAGAGGTAGTGTGTGTGTGTGTGTGTGTGTGTGTGTGTGTGTGTGTGTGCGTGTGCGTGCGTGCGTGTGTCAGTTCTCTCAGGTTGATTCCGAGAAGAAGAATGGAAAGAGATTGAAGGAATGAACGATGGAAAGAGGAAGGGTTAGTATTACATAAGGAGAGAACGGAAGGAAGGAAGGAAGGAAGGAAGGAAGGAAGGAAGGAGGGAAGGAAGGAAGGAAGGAAGAAATGTAGGTAGGTAGGTAGACAGCAAATAGACCATTACCAACCGTCCCCTCCAGTCATGCTCTAATAGGGTGGTGGTGGTGGTGGTGGTGGTGGAAGAGGAATCCGTATTGTGACAGCAGTGGTAGTTAACACACACACACACACACACACACATACATACATATAAGGCTTATGTATTTCCTTGTAAGCCCAATTTTTTTTTTTTTTTACCTACTATATGATTTATTTACCTTTTATATATTTTCCTATTATTTTCCCACATTTTTCATCACATACAATGCGTTTACCCCCCAACATTGCACCCTACACGCTTCAGTCACACGGAAGGCCTACATCCATCTTAAAAACTGGATTGCGGGGAGGGGTGGAGGGCAACACACGTTCATATGGGTGGGGAGGCTTCGTTGCATTTTTACACTTTCATTTGTACACTCACGCAATACTCGATGCATGCATACTACCATACTTTTTATGAGCACTTATTTATTTTTGGTTGTTTTATCAATATAGTGCATGAGGCTTGCGACATGGCACTGTATATACTTGTAAATCATAAGCTAACACAATTATCAAGGTGGAATATGTGTATTTACCTGTCCAAGTGTTTAATTATCTAATTGTTCGTTTACCGGCGTGGAATCAACTCCATTACTCTTTCCTAATCATTATCAGTCCGTCTGCTATATGTTTCTACCACACTGAAAGGTAAGGCAGGTAGAGTTTGAGGTGTGGAGGGGAAAAAAAATGATGATGCATTGGGACAGTTCCGGTCAGAAGTTGTGTAACCTCCCGCTCTTACCTTCAGTGTGTTTAGCGCCTTCATTCAGTCTTACGTCCTCTGACCTGCTGGCAATATTCGTAAAAAGTGTAAAGAAACTGTCAGAGCATCAAGGGACTTAACACAGAAGGAAGACTCTAAGCACATTGGGACTTGGGTGTGATGTGCTTCATGATTTTTACTGTGACTGTACGCACGCTCTTCCTTCCCAAAAACTCTTCGAAAAGAAAACAATGTAGAAACGCTAGGGAAATTACAGTTATCTCTCCTATTTCTTCGTACACCACCAACCTCACTTTAATTTACGTCTACATATGCGTTTAATTACTTACATTAATTGCTGGAGGATGGCTCGGTCGTACACTTGCGTCTATTTCATTTTTACCCCGACAATCATCATCGTTCATAATCTAACTGTTTTTTGATCCATGTCCATCCGTATCTAGTGTCTGTCCTTACAAATTATCCATCTCTCTGTATCCGTCTACTGAATTATCTCTCGTGCCAGGGCGTCGTGAATGCTAAGCAGAGGCGAGGTATCATCAGTGTTCATAATCTAATTACCCGTCTTTTGATACATATCCAGGCGCGTCTATTAAATCTGCTTCTACAATTAGTGAATACCCGTCTGCCCGTTACTCACCTTCCCCGGCGGCCCGTGCATGCTGAGCAGAGGCGAGGCAGCCACGGGGGGGACGGGAACGAGAGTAAACAAAGCTCGGCGCCATAAAATATTCCTTGCAGGCTTTTCCTAAAAATTGTGCCTCGTATTTTTTTCCCCCCCATCCCTCCGCTCGGCCGAGTTTCTCCTTACTTTTGTGTCCTGTCAAGCGAAGTGCCTCGGGGAAGGGCAGTGGCTGAAGGAGTGGAAGGAGTGGATGGGAGGAGGGCACAGTTCGCCGGGAGTGGGAAGGGACTAGAGGGGGTGGTAGCTTTTCAGGGAACAGCTTCTGCGCTTTTCCCGGTGATGGTGGTGGTGGTGGCGGCGGCGGGTCTGTGTTGTAGAAGGGAAGGAGGGAGCTGAGGGCGGGCTGGTCTCCTAAGTTTAATTACGAACCCATGTAACGCGGTGTGTTTTCCAAAGCTTCTTTCTGCGGGGTGAGAGTGTAAATACAAGGCGCGAACGTAGTCGTGTTCTGTGTGGTAAGTTCCTTTCCTATTTTAATGGTTTCGAGCAGCTTACACAAAAGAAGGGGAGGAGGAGGGGAGAAGGAGGAGGAGGAGGAGTGGGAGGAAGAGGAGGAGGAGGAAAAGGAGGAAGAGCAGGAGGAGGTGGTGGTGATGATGGCGTTTGTAAAGTATGACAACAGTGGCATTGTACACACACGGCTCCCAAATACATAAGTAATTCCTTTCATTACGCTTCATACATGCTTCACCCGGCAGCCGCTGGAGGATGGCTCGGTCGTACACTTGCGGTCGTTTAGTGAGGCGCTGGTAAACACGCCGTTCATTTCCTCGGCAAACTTAGATTTTTCTTACAAATGCAGATTGTACTCGTATCATATCCTGTCACTCCTCTCCCTCCGCACTGCAGCCTTTTTTTTGTTCCCGTTAGTGTGGGAGATCCCTCTTGTGTTTTTTTTTTTTTTTTTTTTTGTCTGTAAGGCCGCGTCTGTGTATGATATTTATTAACCTAACAGCACCATAAACTAGTGCCTTATATGATCAAACCTGTCATTTGCTAACTACATTACTAACCACATCTGCTGCCACTGCTGCCGCTGTTACTGTTGTTTGCTACAACTATAATGGTTTTCTCTTCCGCGATAGCAGATGTTTAGGCGCTGCTGTTCATGGTACCGCTGTTGCTGAGGGAGAACTCCAAGCAGCTTGGAAGTTGAATGTGATGTGTTTCATGACTTATCACCGTGACTTTTCCTTTCACTAAAACTTTCAGTATGGAAGACCATGTAAAAACGCTAAGGAGATAGCAAGTCTTTGGTACGCTTGGTATTATACAGTGCACGTCCACCCTGAGCACTCCCCAGGAACACTCCCGTGGGGCATCACCTTTCACCTTGTAGTCCTAAACAGCATACAGAACACAGGCGCCGTGGTGTCCCCGAGGCGTATATTCCCTCGGAGTGCAATTTTCCCTATGTGCACTCATGAAACTCTGCTAGTCTTCATGCATGTGTTATTACAGGAGTATTTACTGTTACTCCTGCTGCCCCTTGGTGGTGGCGGCTCCGAAGAGTCACAGAAAAGAAACACTAGACTCTGTCGCTTCGGGGGGGAAAAAAAGTGTGTGCGTGTCGGCAGGATAGAAACGCGGTAGAGGAATTCCTATTACGTCTGTCATTAACGCTGTTTTTCGCTAATCAGTGCCGCCAGCAAAACATTTCCCCCTCGCCTGACATAACGCGGTATGCGGACCATTTTCAATTGCCTTCCGCCTTTCAGTCTTTACTGTTGCGGTGCAATAAATTGTTGTTTTCGCTGAATCCCGTTAAGAACAAGAACAGAAACAAGTTGAAAAAGAAATAGAATAAGAAGTGTAGGAAGTTTAAGGAGGAGAATTTTAAGAAGAACAAGAACAACAAGACAATGAAAACAATATAGGAGCGATATTCATATATAATTCTACCTCTGAATGCCTAAGATGGATTAACCTGTTCTTAATAGGCTCTAAATGAAGCAAATACGATTAACACATGAAGGAAAGCAATACAGAAGCAATATTTCCTCCATAACAGAACTCAGTATAGTGTAACACGATTTAATGGAGGAAATTTTTGTCCATTATAACGCCTTTAATGTAGCAAAGTGGTGCCTT
>NC_087160.1:22586931-22656931 GCF_035594125.1 Scylla paramamosain
CCTGCCTATCACCACGTGGGGGTGAAGTCAACCCTCACCCTTTGTCTCCGGACGCCAGCCCTGGCCGTGACCTGAACCAGCCTGCAACCACCTCTACATCCCAGTCAGTGCTCGCCCAGTCTTGCTGGCGGATATAGGTAGTCTGTATCCGCCTGGCCTCGGTGGCGGACATGCGACACGCTGGCAGCTTCACCTTGTTGTAATTTTGTAGTTTTATTATATTAATACACTGCTGCTGATAATTACCAACGTGTCTATTTGATCACCTCTACAAAGAAGTACTAGCACCAAATTTAACTAGTACAAGCCCTCGGGCAGCAGCACAAGCAGGTTCTCCACCAGGAAACACAAGTAACGCCCCATGTCGTCCCAGGTGCCCACAGGCAGGCTGCACTGGCCGCTGGTCTTGTAGCGCGTGAGCCACGCCAGGAAGGGGCACACAGGGGCCTGGCACTGCACCACCAGTCGGTCAGGGAATCTTCAGCCACAGCAGAAACTTGGAAACTTGCAATTCCTCCATCGTTGTGCTAATGTCTGTCCTACGCGACCGCGGAGGTCCGGGGCGCTAATATATAAGATGATTTTAACCATCTTTTTAGTAGACATTGTCAGCTTGAAGTTAGTGTGAACTGCCTGCAGAGTTGTGTGTGTGTTTTCCGGGTACGAAAGAGAGAGAGAGAGAGAGAGAGAGAGACTACTACTATTACTACTACTAATACTAATACTAATACTACTAAAGGTATACAAATCTGCAGAGCTTCAGGTTAGTGAAAGATGTTATTTACCATGCAAAGGTTGTCTGGAGACGAGGAGAAAGGTGAGGAGGAAGGGGAAGACGTGAAGCAGGTATTGGAGGCGGACAAGGAAAGAGGAAAGATTTCATGTGTACTTTGTGTTTTTTGGTATATGTATTTCGTCCTTCTGCCAAGTGCGGGAAAGATGAGGAGGGCGAGGAAAAGGAAGAGGAAATTAAAGCTGGAGATAACTGAAAATAAAAGGTGACTGAAAGAAAAAAGAAAAGAAAGGAGAACTGGAAGACAAGGAAGAAGAAAAGAGAAAGAGGTATTGGAAGATGAAGAAGAAAAGAAGTGAGAGAATGTAGAAACTGAAGAGGAGGAAGAGGAGGAGGCGGCGGAAGGGGAGGAAGAGGGTCTATCTGAAAAGCGTAAGGAAGTGGAAGATAAGTGAGAGGACGAGAAAATGAAAGACAAACTAGGAACTAAAGAAGAAATAAGAAAACAAGACAAAGAAAAATGAGAGAGAGCGAAAAATGAACACGAGAGAGAGAGAGAGAGAGAGAGAGAGAGAGAGAGAGAGAGAGAGAGAGAGAGAGAGAGAGAGAGAGAGAGTGGAAGAAAAAAAAGGAGATTGAAAAGGAGAACAGACTTTGGGAGGGATGCTTCTCGCGCCTCGGCAGCAGTCAGGCAAGAAAGGGAAGCTCAGTGCAGTGGGTGGCGCGTCTCGGTTGGGGGGGAGATGAATTAACAAGTTTTTGACACGAGGTTGTGAGAGAGGAAGTTAAAATTGGGGGCTTGTCTCTTGTCCTAGGTGTGTGTGTGTGTGTGTGTGTGTGTTGAGTTGTGTTGATAAGACAAACCTTCTTTACTTCCTCAACCACTCCCGCATTGAGTTTTCTTTTTCTTTTTCTATTTCTTTCCTTGTGTGGTATCTGATTTTTTCTTTTTTTTCCTACTTTTCTTTTTTGTGTGTGAATTTCGTCGAAGCTTTTATTTGATATCTATTTAGCACGTCTGGCTTTTTTTTATTTTCCAACTCAGAAATCTCAATAACCATCACTTAGCGTTATTTTATTTTATTTATTTATTTTTTTTTGTGCGTGTTTTTGTGTGTGGAGGAGTGCATTATGAATCCAGTTGACATTTCCTTAGCAAGTCCTTCCTTTTTTCTCTTTTTAGTATGAATATGTACACTTTTTTTTACTATAGCACGTCTGGTTTTTGCTGTATGATATCCACTGAAGTTCCCTTAGCATAAGTAGTCTGTTTTTAAGCTCCATGAACCTCATAAATACTTTCTTTATCATTGCAGGCATCATATTACATCCAAAACGTATATCAGCGCATCCTAATATTGTAGCGTATTCCTGTACCTCAATATCGCACACGTGTAGCTCGAGCAGTGTGGAGAGACTGCGGCAGCTCGTCATATATGCTTATTGTAAAATCCAGAGCACCAGATGTTCGCCTCCACGGGTCTCACCACACTGCAGCAAGGAGGGAGCAGGAGGCAGAAGAAAACGAGAGGACGAGAAGTTGAAGATGTGAGGCGAGACTTGATGCAATTTTGAGGCGAAGCTCATGAAAGGGGAAAGAGAAAATGGGAGACGCAAATAGAACCACATCATATGCATATGTTAGTAGATTCACAAATATCTGGAGCTGTCTCAAGCTGGGAGGTGAAAGGCGTAGGAATTTCTTTGCCAAACTGTTGTAAAATAAGAGAAAATAGAAGCTTCAAAGCGAACCTCGTTAATTAAGACAGTGAATTCGTAAATCATTGTAGATCTTGTGCATTACTTCTCTAGAGCGTTGTCACGGCCTCCAACACTCTTCATTTTCTGGCCTGACTATTGTAAAATGAAGTAGGAAAAATTTAAATATCAAAGCGAACCAGTAAATTCATAAATGACTGTCGACCTTTGCATTGCTTCTACACAAAGCTCTCCAACAGCTTCCATCGCCCGCCTTTTCGTGCCCAACTTTTGTGAAATGGAAGGAAGAATAGAAATCTCAAAGTGGACTAGCCCAAGTAAGTAAGTTCACTAGTAACTGCCGATCCTGCGCATTAATCCCTGGAGAGCTGTCGCGGCTTCCAGTATCCTCTTTTTGTGGCTTAACTATTGTAAAACGAAAGAATAAAAACTGAAATCATAAAGTGGACGAGGCCAAGTCGGTAAGTTCACCAATAACCGCCCATCTTGTGCATTACATACTTCTCTATGGAGCGCTGTCATGGCTTCCAACACCTTTCTTTTGTGCCCTAACTACTGCAAAGTGAAGGAGTAAAAATTAAACGCTGATAGTGTACAAGGGCAAATAAGTCAATAAGTTCGTAAGTTACTGTCGCCTTTGTCCATTAATTCCCTAGAATACTGTCACGGCTTGCAACACCTTCCATTCTATGACTTACCTGTTGCAAAATAAAGTAAAAATAGGACTCTGACTACCCCAAGCAACTCACTAATTTCACTTATGACTACTAACCATGTGCATTACTTCCCCTGAGCGGTGTCACGGGCTCCAACACCCTCCCTGACTAGATAAGCCTCGCCAGGAAGTAACGTAGAAGCTCGCGGCCATTAAGCACACTTCCCGGGGCTACCATTCCTTTCCGAGGCGAGCACTGGCCAATAACTCCCGGACAAGTGAATTTCAAGAGCTGGCGTTATTGCACCTCTGCTCCCTATTGATCCCGGGCCACCTCGCTCTTACCGCCAGCCTCGGAGAGCGTGTAACTGCCGCTGCTTGTGTCTTGAAGGAAAAGGGAGCTGGAGAAAGCCTCCCTTCATGCTTCAGTCGTGGTCTCTCTTCTTCTCTATAGGGATGAAAAATGAGGCACTGGAGGCGAGATCCATAAAAAAGAGAGGGACAAAAGGAGGCTGTGGGTTATGGATACGTGTGTGTGTGTGTGTGTGTGTTGCCAGACACACGAGAGAAAGTCACACCTCAACTACGTTATTTGTCTTCACTTACACCGAAAAAAAAAAAAGCCATGTCCTCCACCTTGTGCCTTCTTGCAGGGAGGAGAAGGAAAGCAGCGACTGGCCTTCTGCCTCCTTTTCCCTGGCTACCGAATGGAAGGGAGGGCCGCGGGAGAGCAAGGGGGCTGGAGAGGAAAGGAGGGAGGGATGAGGGAGGCTGGAGGGTAAGGGAAGGAGCGGGTTGAGCAACTGGAGAGGCAGGAAGACGTTGAGGAAAGGAAGGGAGAGGCCCCAAGATGGCTCACTTCATATTCCTCATAAATCATTGCGTGTCGTAAGTGACAGTGCAGGAGGAAAGAAGCAGGGAAGCAGGGAGAGCACCAGGAAAGATGACGAAAAGAATGTGGAGGTTTGAGTGAAGAAGTGGAAGGGAGGAGAGCAGTGGTGTGTGTGTGTGTGTGTGTGTGTGTGTGTGTGTGTGTGCAGAAATTGTGGAGGATGAGGAAGAGGAGGAGGAGGAAGAAGAGGAGGAGGAGGAGGAGGAGAAGGTTTGATTGGTGGGAGAATAGAAGAAGGAAAAGAAATAGAGAGAAAAAAGGGTAGGAGGAACACGACGATGGGGAGGAAGATGAGGAGGAGAAGGAGGAGGAGGGGGAAGAGAAACAAATGGGATAATTCAATATTCCATTTTTTATATCGCACATATTTTCCACGCTTGCGTTTGTCTATATTCCCGCCCTCACACTTTCATCACACTTTTCTGACTTTCCTTCCCTCCCACATTCTCTCTCCGCTCACCTCTCTCATCCTCGTGCTGTTTTTCTACTTACTCTCCTTTCTTCAAGTATTTCTCTGTCTCGCTTTTTTCACTCAAATATAAGTTTGGAGTTTCTCGGACTTTTCCTTCTTCTGTTTTTCTTCTTGTTAGTCTGTGCGTGTGTGTGTGTTTGCTTCTGTCTGTCAGTCTGTCTGCCTTTCTGTCTCTCACATCAAAGTCAGTCTCGACAAAGAAAGAAAGGGGCAAACTTTTCTTTCACCTTTCATTCCCCCTTACAGTAGAAATTGCTACTTGGGGAAGCGATACAAGTCTTGCAGATGGTTAATAAATTTGATGACTTCGATCCATTGCAACTCCTTGAACTGGCAGCCACTAGAGAGACGGTAAGACATTCCCATCAAAGGAGTGACGTAAAGGAGACGCCAGTTTTTTACTTTGCTTACGTTGTTTACGATCTTAAGAACAAGCAGATTATCATTTAATTAATATTTGGACTATCTTCCTCTCCCTCCTCATTTTCCTCCTCCTTCTATATTCTACTTTGCTTTTTTCCCTCAATGCTTTAGTTTCCTCCATGTTGTCTTCCTTTTACATTATTCCATCGTCGTCGTCCTTCTCTCCTACCTTTCCTATTCTCCTCTTCCTTCCCGCCATCCTTATCATTGCTTTCCCTCTCTTCTCCTACTCCTCCTCCACCTCTTTCATTTCCCCCTACTCCGCTTCCTCCCGCATCAACATTCTCCCTGCTTTTCCTTTCCTTTTTCTTTTCGTTTCTCTCGTCTTTTCCTCTATTCCTTTTCCTCCTCCTCCTCCTCCTCCTCCTCCATCATACTTATATTTTCCTTTTCTCTTTTTCCTCCTCTTCATCCCCTCCCTCTGTCTCTACTCCTTTTATCCCTTACTTATCATCACTGTCATTGCCTTCCCTTTTCTTTTCTCCTCTCTTCCTTCTTTTCTCTTCCCATCATACGTATCATTACCTTCCCTCTTCTCTTCTTCCCTGTTCTTCACCTCTTACTCTCTTCCCTACTTCTTCGCTTCTTTTCCTTTTCCTATCTTCATCACCATTGCCTTTTCTCATCGCCCATCTCCTCATTCTTCACTTTTCTTTTCCTTTACTTCTTTTCCTTTTCTATCATCATCACTGCTTTCCCTTTCTTTTCCTTCCACGTTCTCCACGTTCTTCCTTACTTCGCTTCCTTCCCTATCACAACCATCTTTGCCGTCCCTCTCGTTTTCCTCCTCGTTCTTCACTCTTTCCCTTAAACTCCTTCGCCTCCTCTCTTATCATCCCCATCAGTGCCTTGCCTCTCTGCGTCCTCCTCAGTCCCCCCTCAGCAAACAGACGCTCTAAGCTATCGGATTCCATTTTCGCTCACTAAGGACTAATATTTGAGTTACTCTCTACCTGTTTTTTACCTCGAAAAATGATCGATAATTGCATCAGGAACTTAAGTAACGTGGTAAGTAAAGTGGTAAATTCAACACCACACAAGTGATTTAATTTTAGTCGTGTCTCAAGGGTTCACTGTGTGGGGGGAGGAGCATTTGCCTGTGTAACCTTGTAGGGAGAGGTTTGTGTTATTAACTTTTCTCTACTACACAGTTCTTTTCATAAATGTAACTGTTTTGGACACTTGTTTTTTCTGCCATATGGTCTTCTAGTTAATTTTTGTAGTCTCCGAAAACACATAACTGGTCTTCTATTCTCTCTCTCTTGTGTGTCCATGGCAGGAATTTTATTTTTTCCAGTGCTTTTAATGTTGACAAAAGACGGACATGGTAGTAAAAGAGTTAAACGCTGCGGAATCTCATAAGGACTGTTCTCAAAGGCCGCAGAGATGATTTTTTCGAATTCCCACGAGTATTTCTCCTAATGTTGGAGTAGAATCCTTGTTGAACTATCACTAGAATTATGGGAACCCTTTCGAAAGCCTCTACAACTTCCATTAAAGTCTGTTTAAAGTTGAGTTAAGACGCCGAAATGTTTGCGAACACGGCCCACGTCTTTTAATTCGTAAGTGTGAATAGCGTGTCTTTCTTACGCTCTTACAAGAAAATGTTGTGAAAAGGAGTTAAAATAAAAGTTAAAGAATCTCTTCTTGTATAAAGGAGACCGGCGAAATTACAAAAAGACTGAAGAATATGAGATTGATTAAAAAGAACCTGTCTAATTGCCACTCCTCAAAAATAGATAAATCATTAGATAAATAAAAGTTGAGTAAAAGAAAGGGTTCCAATCTGTCAATATTATTCTGAGAGTCTCTTGATTCTCCTCTCATAAAGTAGTCCACGTCACAGGATGGAGGAAAACAGAATCAGGGAGAGAGAGTTCCAGAGTTTAGTCTTGAAAGGGCTGAAAGAGGGAAGATAATGATTAACTCGTGCATTGATGAAAGTAGTTGGAAATCGGAGGAGAGAGGAAAGTTAGAAGGGAAGAATGAATGAGAATCTCTTCGTTTTCTTCTCCGTTTTCTTCATTAGAAATATATTTTAACTCAACCTCGTATGCTCACCGACGCAATGCTCACCTGTGCTCCCTTCCTCCTTCTGGTCATTGCAAACGTGACTGACAAGTTTTCCACTATCTCTTGCACGTAATACCAGGCATTGCTCTGGCATGGTTCGCAGGAAGGAAAAAAAGAGATAGAGATACGGGGAAAAGTTAATATGAAAAAAAAACTCAAATGTTATATAAAAAGATTTGTGCCGCCAATTTCCAACCCTCTGGAAGAAATAATGTGAAAAACGCAAATGAAAGGATCAGTGCCCGCCATTTAGTCTTTTTTTTTTTTTATCATTATACTAAAGTTTTTACAGAGAGAGAGAGAGAGAGAGAGAGAGAGAGAGAGAGAGAGAGAGAGAGAGAGAGAGAGAGAGAGAGAGAGAGAACGAGAGAGAACGAGAACAGAGAGAGCCACCCACCCACACACACATTCACCCACACAGCCACCTACCTACATACACACGCACAGACACACACACACACACACACACACACACACACACACACACACACACACACACACACACACACACACACACACACACACCTCTCTTGTTCATCCTATTAATATACGAGAAATCAATGATGAAGGTTCCTACAAAAAAAAAAATAATAATAATGAAACCAAAACCAATGGGATTGCTCTGCGGCTCACTGGTGGTAATAGGATGACAGGAGCCAGAAGAGGTAGATTGCTAGGTACCAGATCCGTGACCATTTGTATTACGTAGCTATTTTTTTTTTTTTTTTTTTTTTGTGGGGGGGGAATCCCTGTTAGTTTTCATCATTACGTGTGTAAGAGAATGGTGAAGGTTATTATACAGGGACTGCCACGTGTAGGCCTGATGGTGTCTTGCTGTTTCTCTCATGTTTGTTTCAGTGTCTGTGAGGAGAAATATTATAAATGTTAATTAATAGTAGTTTATATACGTTAAAAATGTAGTTTTCATGAAAGAAATGATAACATCAAGTAATTCTTTTAGATGATGGAAATCACCTACTTCGAAAAAAAAATAATGTTTGCAAGTAGTAGTCTTAGGTTTTGAAGTACAGGTATCTGGAAAAAGTAGTAATGATAATAATGATAATAATAATAATGATAATAATAATAACAAGCAATGATATTAAACTGAAAAAGGACTTGAGATGCACGTGTTTCAAGAATTAAAAAAAAATGTTATAATGCCAAACATTTATACTAAACTGGATTCATTTATTGATACAGTTACATACACGAGAAAAAGACCGCAATTACCTGCCTCTGGGGAACAACAGGGATACGTGGAACAGTGACAAGCAACCCGCGGCAACACACTCATCCCGTGGGTCGTGCTGGGAACAAGCGTGGGAACTGTACTGTCTCGCTCAACACGGAGAACAATATGACTTTTTTTTTTCTTTACTTTTTTACAATAAGATTTAACGATTTTTTTTTTTTTTCCTTTGACTAGATCGATCAAGTTTGGTGCTGATAATGCATAGCTGTTCTCTGACTCAGATTAACTCTCTCTCTCTCTCTCTCTCTCTCTCTCTCTCTCTCTCTCTCTCTCTCTCTCTCTCTCTCTCTCTCTCTCTCTCTCTCTCTCTCTCTCTGACATTATGTAAAATCACCTTTATCTTCCTGTTCCAATACTGTCCCCCTTTCTTCTTTCTCCCCTCCTCCTCCTCCTCCTCTTCGTCTTCTATCTCATTAAGCCGGGATTTTCATCATCTTTCTTTGTTCTTTTCTATCACCAACCATCATAACCACCTCCTTTTTCTTCTTTTTCGTCTGCTTCTGCTTCTTCTTCTTCTTCTTCTTCATTATCCTACATCTCTTACATGCTTTACTTTATTAGACATTGTAGCTTACCACTGACAGTCTTGCTCTTGCTCTTCTTTTGTGTGCCTTTGTGGCCTCTTACACCCCCAACTTTCAACTCTTAATCGTCTGTTTCCTCGCCTTGTTCCTCACCCTCTTCCTCCTCCTCTTTCTTTTCTTCATCCTCCTTCTCAACTAGCACCTTCCACTCGTCCTTTCCTCCCTCTCCCTCACCCTTTAAAACAATAAAACGCCGTAAAATAACAAAGGTCGCCCTGGTTCTTGTGTTTTTACTGAATTAAGTGCTGGGAGAGAGAGACTGACTGGCAGATAGACAGACAGATAGACAGACAGCAGTTGGGTCACTAAACTTTTTTTTTTTTTCTAGGGGGGATATTTTAGGTAATTAAAGGCTGAGGCATTTAAAGGATGCTGAGGTGTAGGATATAGGTAGAAGGAAGGAAGAAACGAAGGAACGGGAAGGAAGGGGAAGAATGCAAAGGATGACGGAAAAATATTAACTATTGTCATTTCTCGTTAGGTAAAATTCTCTCTCTCTCTCTCTCTCTCTCTCTCTCTCTCTCTCTCTCTCTCTCTCTCTCTCTCTCTCTCTCTCTCTCTCTCTTTCCTTTTATCTCATCTCCTATATCTCATGTCTTAATTTCTTCTTTGTCTTCTTGTCTAATTCCTCCTTCCTTCCCTCCTTCCTTGTTTCTTCTCCACTCCATTTCTTATTCCTTATCTTCTCCCGGACCTCGTAATTGCTGTAGTTTTTTTGTGTCGTTCGCATTTTTCTTCTTCTTTCTCCTCCTCCTCCTCCTTTTTCTCCTTCGTCCTCTTTGCCTTTCTTTTTCCTCTCTTTCTTTTCTCTACTATTTCTTTTTCTTTTTTTTTCTTTCTCCTCCGTCTCTTTCTTTCATCCAATTGCAACGCTTTCCTGTCCTTGTCTTCCTTCCATTTTTCGTTCTCTTCTCATCCTCTTCTTTCTCTTTTGTTCTCCTCGTCCTTCTTTTCCAGCTTTCAGCTTCTCCTTTTCTTTACTCTTTCTTTTCCTTTCATTTTTTTGTTGTCGTTTTCCCCATCTTTCTATTTCTTGTTGGCATTTCCTCCTCCTCCTCCTCCTTCTCCTCCTCCTTTGAAAATAAAATCTCACCATTGACTCCAGCATTTCGTCTGTTTCGTTTTATTAACCAGAGAGGGAGAGAGAGAGAGAGAGAGAGAGAGAGAGAGAGAGAGAGAGAGAGAGGTGGTCATGTAAGCTTTTATTTAGAGATTGATTTTCAGCTGATGTTTTACTGAGAAACTATAATTCTTTTACTTTTTACGGTGTGATATATATATATATATATATATATATATATATATATATATATATATATATATATATATATATATATATATATATATATATATATATATATATATATATATATATATATATATATATATATATTATATTATTTTTTTTTTTTACTTTGTGTTAAAAATAAAAAGAAAGGGAAAAAAAGAATTCCATCTGCCGTATTCTTTTATAAGTCCCATTAACTCGCCTTTTTTCATTCCATTGTAAAAAATATATTTCCTTTGATGATAAAGTGTGTCCTCTTGCCCGGAGACGTAGAGAACGAGGACACACACACACACACACACACACACACACACACACACACACACACACACACACACACACACACACACACACACACACACACACACACACACACAATAAATAAATAAATCAGTCGTAGTGATGATCCTTGTGATAGTAGTAGTAGTAGTAGTAGTAGTAGTAGTGATAGTAGTAGTAGCAGTAGGAGTAATGATAGTAGTAGTAGTAGTAGTAGCAGCAGCTAGTAAGTAGTAATAGTTGGAATATGGTGGGAGAAAAAACAAAAAGAATATTTAGTTTTATTGGCCAAAATAACACAGGTATACCGAAAATACATACAAGATTCTTATTGGTCCACATAAAGAAATATACTTTTTTAAAGAGTCAAATCAAGGTCTTTGAAACAAACAGGTATTCTTTTGTACTACATTGAGACCAGTTTTTTTTTTTTTTCTATCTATCACGCTTCTGATGTCTGTCAAAAAATCCAGTGACAGCTTATCAAAATTTAGGCACTTATTTAACATCACAAGGAATTCTACACATTTTATTACATATACTACTGAAAAAAAAAATAAATAAAAAATTTAAGCTGGTATAACCCTGAGTAGTGAAAAAGCAAAATTGTGTGTGTGTGTGTGTGTGCGTGTGTGTGTGCGCGCGCACGTGTGTGCCTGTCAGTCTGCTTGTATTTCTTTCTCTTTTTACCTGAGGATTAACATTTTTCTGTGTTGTCAAAATAGTTCACCAGTTTTCTGTTTTTTTTTTTTTTTATGCATTTCTTATACACCTTTTTTTCCACTAGTACCTTCTGAAATGTCTGAGAGTTTTACGGAGCATCAAACATTTCAGCTCTGCGTCTTTCACTGGCTTGTACATTTCGCTCTGAATATGTCCATGTTATACTTACAAAGATGGTCACGTGTTTTTCCCGCTTTTCTGTTATTTTTACTTTGATTTCATGGTACGTACGTTATTTAAAGACACTAGACTTACAGCTGCTATTCCTTTTGTATCTATTTGATTTTAGTTGATTCTTTTCTTTCAGAAAGTAGACAGACCAACAGACACGCCGTATGCCAAGCAAGGTATGTGTGGAGTATTCCGTCTTTCTTTTTTCCTTTTTTTTTTTTTTTTACCTGCGTTGGCATGCTAAAAGTTACTCTTTGTGTTTGGTTGAAGCTGAGCAGAGCATTGCATTGACAGGCAGATAGATAGACAGACAGACAGAGAGATACACTGGTGGGAAAAATAAGTAAAGGGACGGACAAATTCACACACACACACACACACACACACACACACACACACACACACACACACACACACACACACACACACACACACACACACACACACACACACACTGGTGGATTCACTAACAAGTATTTGTGTCGCGTTCACTTGGCCTGAAAACTCTCAAATAACGCTGTTTGAACTTTACTTTTCTGAATAATGAGTTGACATGTTTTTACTTCATCCCTGACACACAACCATCTTTTCTATTTTGGTGTTCTCCACACTCACGCTGCTGTTTGGTGGTGCAGTGGGAAGTGGGGGTGATTGAACAACTGAAGTACTCTTTCCGAATTAATTCTCGCGTTACATACCATGAAATCCTTTTTTATGAAATCAGGCTTTTACGAATATATTTATCGCAACATCCAATTTTGTGAAGGAATTTTGTATTATAGTTGTTGTGTTTCGTTTTATACTTCCATGCCTGTGAGTCATGTTCCTTGTTGCATCATGTGTTTCATGGCTTATAAATCGCAGTAAATAATCATGATCGTTCTGTTTCGTTTCTTACTGGCACACTATTTCATGAGGCAGGTTTCATGACACTTTTTTTTCATAGTTTTAGATAATCCTTTTGACTAATCTTTGGGGACTGGTACCTTCAGTGAGCCTTTTTTTTTTCTCTCTCTGTTTTGTTGACTGAAGCCGGAATCTCCTCTTACATAAAAATAAACAAATAAATAAATAAATATTTGTAATTCATGTACCTTCCCTTGCTGAGTCATGGAGCTTACATTCCATGAATCTTAACAAGAAGTCTCATGGCAAACGTTTCAAGTGTTTTATATATATATATATATATATATATATATATATATATATATATATATATATATATATATATATATATATATATATATATATATATATATATATATATAAAGAGGAGTTTTAGCCAAGCGCAAAGAAACCGGAAAAATGGCAGCTGAAGTCTCCAATCCCTTACAGAAGACGTTCCGAAATGAGATCCAAAATTAAACTGAGTAGTGACTTGAAACCTACATCTTTAAAAAGTTTATTATAAATAAAAGGAAATACATGAAGAATTGAGTTGGAAAAAATAAGATGAAGGTGATTTGGCAGTCTTCTCATAGGAGCATATTTTCTCTGTAAGTAACACGATGAGGGTTAGTCAGCAAAAAGCCAAGAGCCACATTT
Organism: Scylla paramamosain; assembly: GCF_035594125.1. Classification (NCBI taxonomy): domain Eukaryota; kingdom Metazoa; phylum Arthropoda; class Malacostraca; order Decapoda; family Portunidae; genus Scylla; species Scylla paramamosain. Next base: position 22,599,744 of record NC_087160.1, read on the forward strand.
CCGTGAAGGGAGAAATAGACGGAATGTGGCTCTTGACAGACAGCTTCCTCCACGTAGTCTTGCCTCATCAGTATGACCCGTTTTCTTTACCTTTTTCTTGCCTTAGGGAGTTGAGCGGGAAGGAGGAAGCTGAATCTAAAGGTGGTTGCTGCATTTACTGGCTCTCGATATATATCCTCCAGGGAAATAGACTGTAGTTATAGTAGTAGTAGTAGTAGTAGTAGTAATTATTTAGTGATGAAATATGGAAACAAAAGAGAAAACGTTTTTAGCAAAATAATTTATGCTATCTCGTTTTTTTTTTTTTCCGTCAAGATAAAAGTGAAAGGTAGCACTGGGAAAACTTGGGCATTCCATTTCGTCCTATAATACATCTGATTGTGTAATTAGTAATAGTAGTAATAGTTGTAGCTGTAGTTGTTGTTGTTATAGTAGTAATAGTAGTAGCAGTAGTTTTTGTTCAGTAGTTAACATGGATACTTCAGTGTGGATTTGCTGGCCAGAAATAGTGCCATTGTTTGTGACTGCGAGGCGGGGAAGGGAAGGGCTGGTGGCGGGAGAGATGTGGAGGGGACTGCAGAGAGGCGGGTAGGTATGGGTCTGATAGGACCAACAACTGCGGTGACCGGACCATTGTTTGGCTCACTCATTCTCGCCATTTCTCTTTTTTCCAGCCTTTTCCGTTGCTTTTGCTCTCAGTTTTACATGTTTTTTTTTTTATGTATTTTTTTCTTATGTAATTTCTTTTGGGTATGTCAGTGTTCAAAATTAACTAATGAACAGAATAAGTTAAGAAGTTCCTCGAAGTAGACACGATAAAGTTTATGAGACAACTTAGCAAATAATATTACGTGGATAAAAAATAAATAGAAGAAATAAGTGAAGATAGTCGACGTAGCCACGATAAGTTTTATGAGGCAACCTAGCGAATGGTACAAGATGAAGAGCAGTAGAAGTAAATGAAGAATAGCAAAAGAAGACACAGTGAGTTCGTTTAAGGAAGCAAGACTCGCCGACCAGTGGAGTGGAGAAGCGTGAAATATTGCGACCTTCAGCAGATTAGCACTGATTGCCAATAGAGAGTTTTAATTGACGTCACGCGAATCCATGGCGTCACGCAAGCGTCTCTTGGCCACGTGATGTAAAATTTCCTGTTAGACTTTAATAATGATGATGATTTTGATAACAATGAAGATGATGATGATGATGATGATAATGATGATGATGAAGGAACATTAGACAAATTTAAAAGACTGTTAGAGCAATTTAAAAGATTATTAGATCAATTTAAAGGCACCTTAGACGAATTTATAAGAAGCTTAGACAAATTTTAAAAGAAGATTAGACAAATTAAAAGGTACACAAATTAATGGATGGAGGATGATTAGTGGAAATATGTAGGTGCATTTTATACAGAGACTGCCACGTGTAGGCGTAATGGCTTCTTGGAGCTTCCCTTATGTTGTGCTCTTACGATGTTAATGATGATGAAAATAATGAAATATTCTCGTAACTGTTCCCACTAAAATAGATACAATAGCCGGGGACTTAGACAACAATTAGAAATGATACAATAGCCGGGGATTTACACAACAATCAGAAATTAAACACTCGTTTTTATAAAGAGTGGAGGACTGGAGCCTGAGTCTCCAGTGTTCGTGCGTCATCCACTCACGTTGGGAAAGTGACGCAATTCCCCCCTCCCTCCCACCTCTCTCTCTCTCTCTCTCTCTCTCTCTCTCTCTCTCTCTCTCTCTCTCTCTCTCTCTCTCTCTCTCTCTCTCTCTCTCAATACTCTTTACATAGCACCCATTCACTCCTAGACAAGACAGGTCGCCCCATAGCAGGCCTTCCTATTGCTCTCCGTTGCCTCCATTCTTCCCGCCAGCCGGGGACGCAAGCTCTGGGTTGTGCTTTGTCAGGACTGGCAGCTGTGGGTACGAGGTGTTCCCGGGGTAATATGCTGCCTTTAATTTTTTTTTTTTTTTTTTTTTTTTGTCCCTTTTTCTCTCTTGCCTCCCTCACTGTTTGCTTCTCCGTGTCTATCCGCTCATATATATATATTTTTTTTCCCCGTTTTTTTTTTTTCTTTAAAGGGATGGTGGTGCGCTGGTTTTCTTTTCTTTCTCTTTTTTTCTCTTTTTTTTCTGTTTTGTGTGTGCGTCCTTGGCTGGTTTTCTTCACACGCAGTTTCTCTCTCTCTCTCTCTCTCTCTCTCTCTCTCTCTCTCTCTCTCTCTCTCTCTCTCTCTCTCTCATTTTTTTGTATTCTTTTCAGGCCTTGTTCACACGTAAAAACACACACACACACACACACACACACACACCTGAGACGAGTTCTGATTCATGAAATTGTTAGTGACTTTTTTCCATCATTGTTCGCATTTACTGAAATGTTTGTTGTGTTCATTACCTGAAAATGGAGCAGTTCACGCTGGCCCTGACTAACCTCACGCTAATGAGCAATTTAAAAATGTATATAAAAAGGAAAAGGAAAACACGAGCATTTCATCTTTTTAAATATTTTGATTGCATTTTATTTCACGCGTATTATATTTTTTGCTTCATTTATTTATTTATTTTACTCATTTTTCAGGGCGTGTAATTAGTGCGTTATTTTTTCTTTTTTTTTGATGTTTTTGTCTGGGTGAAATTTGTTTTGTACGTGTGGTGTATCTGTCTGGTCTGGTGTGGTAATGTAAAGCGTTTTAGTGCCCCGTCAGTAGGGAGCTTTTTAAAGATTAGACATATTTAGACAGAGAAGATTAGACAGGGAAGGAAAGACGGAATTAGGCAGCATGGTTTATACAGAGACTGCCACGTGTAGGCCTACTTTTTTTTATTTTTTTATTTCCCTTATTTTTTTTTTTTTTTATCAAGAGTGTTACTATAATATATTTGTATCGTGCTTTTATGAACGACAGAAATAATAGACGTATTTCGACCATTTAGTGAGTCATGAGATGTATAGTGGTGTATGATGGAAGCATTTGAGTGTTGTGTGGTAGGAATGGTATGTGGTGGGGATGGTGGTGTACGTCTGAGGTTGCTGTGTGGTGAGTTTGGTGTGTGTTTGAGTGCAGTGTGTGGTGGAAGTGGTGCGTGGTAAGGACCGTGTGTGTTTGAATGATGTGTTTGGTAGAAGTGGTGTGTGGTGGTGACCGTGTGTGTTTGAATGATGTGTTTGGTGGAAGTGGTGTGTGGTAGTGACCGTGTGTGTTTGAATGATATGTTTGGTAGGAGTGGTGTGTGGTGGCCACGGTGTGTCTCTAAGGGTGCTGTGCGGAGGGGATGATGTGCGTTCGAGAGTATAATAGCAAAGGCTAGTGATGGAGATAGTGTGCAGCAAGGATTGGTGTACGTTTGAGGATGGTGTGTGGTGTAGGTGATGCATGACAGTTGGTGTGTGTGTGGCGTGAAGGTATACGACCATGAGGAGAGTGGCGTGTGGTGGTGATATTGCATGGTGGCAGTGCAGGAATCACACAGTTACTGAACTACACTAATTTTGTCATTAGTTTCCATTCAGAGTTTGCGAAGCTCAATAGAATGCGTTTATTATTATTCTGAATGCCGGGATGTTAATAATTTAAAATGTTCTGCGGATGATGATGCTGGAGCCTGTGGGAAGTTAGTAGACACGAGCTGTACACGGCTCAGCACAGACTTGGTGAGCTGAGTGGCGCTTTACGTGTGTGTGTGTGTGTGTGTGTGTGTGTACCTGCCATTGTAGTAAGGATCACACTGAATGGACAATACGCTGTGAATTCGACAAAGCCAATGGTGATGACTAAAGCCTGCACTGAAAAAAAAAAAATCTTATCCACGTATTAATTATTATCACGCGTTGTCACACCTGGCGGCACCTCACGGCTATTAGGGACGAATAATCACCGGGGCCTTATTGCGCGTGTCGGGTGGAGCACGGAGCATAATCTGAAGCTGAGCGTGGGCAGTAATCAGTGCGCACCTCACATGCATTTAATTCAAGCATAACACCTTTCCCACACATCCCGCCTCCCGATCCTCACTTTTCTCACCCCCATTTTTTTTTTTTTCGGGACATTTTTCATTTTTCTTCATTCCGTGCTATTGAATTGGATGAAAGGGCGCCAAAAAACATTTAAAGTATTCCAGCAAAACTGTTTTCCATGAATGTTGCCACGGCGGGGAGAAGAGATGGTGGCCCTGCCTCTCACCACACCTGCCTGGCTGCCTGAGGTGGCTTGTGGCGGGGTGACCTTCACTCAACGCTCACCAGAACTTTTTTAATATAACAATACATAATAACATAACTCCAGAACATAAGGGAAGCTACATAAACTAAATACACACACCATCCCCTGTAGGAATAATATCAATAGAGGTAACGTCCGCAGCTGTATTAGTAGCAACATTAATAGTCCAGAAATAGCATCAGTAGCAACCGCGTATAGCAGCAGCAGGAACAGGAGCAGCAACAGTAACAGTAGTAGTGATAATATCTGTACCACCATCCTCCTTTAATCTTACCTCAAGCTCTGGTTCAGCGAGGGGATAACATCTATTTCTTTATCCAGCAGTGCATGGGAAACAACACGTTGACTTGTGTAATGCACGTGTCTTTGTTTCTTGGTTACCGAGAGGACACTTTGTATAACACTTGGCGGCACTTCAGTTGAGATCAGAATGGAAGTAGAACGAGTGGAGTGCGTAGATGTGGAGGGCGTGGATGGGATAGTGGATGGGAATAATATGGGATGGAGTTCGTTCTCTTTTTCAACTTTTCTCCTTTTTAACTGCAGACTTCCCTTCCAGGAGCCAGTGTTCGCCCAGTATGGCCGAAAATTCTGACGTTAGCTTGAGAGAGAGGGAGAAAAAAGTTTTAAAGTATGCTGGGGACGTACATTACCTGTATGGCATTTTATCGGAGGGAAACTTTTATCCCATTGAGAGTTCCGAGACTTGCATAATAAGAAAAGGAAGCTGTATGAAGATTTACGTGTTGAAAGTATCTGGGGGTGTCTTTCATCCTCTGTTCCAAGTGTCGCTGTGGAAGTGTCGTGCAGTTTCTCTCTCTCTCTCTCTCTCTCTCTCTCTCTCTCTCTCTCTCTCTCTCTCTCTCTCTCTCTGTCTCTGTCTCTGTCTCTGTCTTTTCTCTCACACACGTTCAGGGAAAGGTGTCGGGTGAAAATGTCTTACAGTCTTCTTTGACGTTCTAGGGACCATACTCAGTGTCCGAAGTGTTTTGTGGTGTCTTTTTACATGCTCAAGGAAGGATGTAGCTTTTAAAGTGTCTACAAGTGTCTTCTTTCATCTTCAGGGAAAGGTGTAGTGTTGCAAGTGTATAAGGATCTACTTTTTCATCTCCAGGAAAAGGATTAGTGTTCAAAGTATATTGTTTTTTTTTTTTTTTCATCACAAGGCGGCAAGAAGTAGCGTTGGAAGTGTCTTGCGGTGTTTTTTTGACATTCAAGGGAAAGTTGTTTGTGCTAAAAGTGTCCCAAGGTGTCCTTTTTTCATCCTTGAGAGTAAGTCCTCAGTGTTGGAAGTGTCCTAGAATGTCTTTCACGCTGAAGAGAAGCACCCAACGACCCATGCCTTTGGTGATGAAAGCAAACCATAACTTTTCTGTTCCCTTCTAATGATAGCCTCCACACATCCTTAAGTATTAACAGAGCATTTTTTTCCCTTTAACTGTTGTGCTTTCTTCGCCGCTATCATCTTTTCCAGTCCATTCCACATATTTATATTTCAATGGGTGAATAATTTTATGCTATTCAGAAATCTTCCATTTCTCAACTTTTATTGTGTTCCTTGAAATCTCCAGCCTCTTTTTGTTCTCCCGATTAGGAGATAAATCCCTCTAAGAGCTCTTTATGCGTGAACCTGGTTTAACTTAGGCTAAATCTGGGCATTACCCCCAGTAAAGAATAGCTTACCTTTCACAATCTATGTTGAAAAAAAGGGCGTGATGAATCAAATCTGAATTAATAACACGGCACGAAGACGAAGACACGAAGAAAGAGGCACTGAAGAAATGTTATAAAGAAATTACGTACATCACCACAGTATCGTGTCCATCCCTCCTTCCTTTTATAATATATGCGAAAAAGTACGTGATGAATCAAATCAGAACTAAGAACAATCAGGAACTAGAGACACGAAGAAAGAGGCACTGAAAAAATGTTACAAAAAAAATTACGTACATCATCACCACAGTATCGTGTCCTTCCCTCGCTTCCTCCATCCCTCCCTCCTGGAGTCGCCCATAACCTTTAAAATATACGAAAAGAAACGAAAAACAAATCTTAACCCTGACTTCCAAATTAAATTATACAGTCAATATTGGAAACTGAACTTGGTGGCAGCAGGTCGCCGTCCAGAATATCGAGGCGTTAAAATTCGTCGCATTTTCAGTCCAAACCGGCACAGAAATATGGTCATGCGCGCATCATCAGTAAAGGTGGCCGGCGGCTGAGAGATAATCATTCATCGCGGAGCCAAATGAATGAAGCAATGCATGTGATGAATGGATGGATAGGTGGAGATATAAATTGCTACACAGGAAGATAGATAGGTGGATAGAGATTCTGATACCAGATTAGATGAACATATGAAAAGATGGATAGATGAGTAAGTAGACAGATGAATTGATAGACAGATAGACAGATTGATAACTTATAGACAGATAGACAGACAAACAGACAGAACAGATAAACAGATAAATAGATAGATGAATAGAGAGAAAGTACATGGAGAGAGAGAGAGAGAGAGAGAGAGAGAGAGAGAGAGAGAGAGAGAGAGAGAGAGAGAGAGAGAGAGAGAGAGAGAAGCAAACAAACAAAGCAAAACAAAAAAAATTATGTGCATCGATATTTTTCATTATTGACAACCAGTAAGTAATAGTGTGTGTGTGTGTGTGTGTGTGTGTGTGGCGGTGAGACGTTAAGATTTCCTTCCAGCTTCATATCTTTCCTCCTCCTGGGTGCGTGTCTCGTGTTCCACCTTTCCGTTAACGTGTCAGGGCGGCCTTGATCCACTTCTGCACTGGACGGCGTTAAGGGAGCATCGCGAGCTGAGGGATGTCAAAGATCCGGATTCTGAAACACTTCTGCGCCACACCACCACTACTTTTAAAAGGATTTATATAGTTGGAGTTACACGGGTATTTACTCGTATATATGTTTTTTTTTTTTTTTTTTAATGGTTCTAGTGACAGATTAAGAAAAATTCGACATTATTAGCTGGAGAAACACTCTTTAGAACCTGGCTAGTCATCTCTATGGCCTTTGAAAATAGCCGTGGTGAGAAAGCAAGGCGTTTCTAAATACGGGCTACGCTCCTCAAGTCTCCTCTGCCTTACTGCACTGTTTTTTTTTTTCTTCTTCTTCTTCTTCATAGTTGTAAGTCAGTTAGATCTGGTTCCTAAACAGTCTAACGAGGCTCAAATGGTTTGTTGAAGTTTAGTTTTTTTTCTGTAGTCCCGCGTTCACATCATAGAACATACAATATTTTGGAATGGAAAATAGGAAGATATAAAATACAATAAAGACACAAAATATAGACATTGTATATAGACATAATATTTTTTTTGCGTTGAAGTAAAACAATAATAAAAAATTTTTGATGGATGAGCTAGTATATTTATAGATTAAAATATTTTCTTTCATTTTGCTTTATTGAAGAAAAAAGTGTTTTATTTATCCGTTACGTAGATTATATTTATATTTATTTATTTGTAGATTTATATTTATAGATTAAAATATTTTCTTTCATTTTGCGTTATTGAAGAAAAAAGTAAGTGTTTTACTTCTCCGTCACGTAGATTTAAAAATTAACTTATATCCACATAAAACATTGATGATTATCCTGATCTATTTTTCTAATCAAATATTTATCGATTCAAACACATTTTTAAGGCCTTTTTTTAATTCCTCATCATGATTCCCTTTTTCTTCTGACTTTTTTTTTCCTCCAGTACTTCATGAATTACGAATAAAAGTTTGAGTCTTCTAGCGCAGTTTTATTCCCTCGCACTTATTTTCCATTTTAGATTCAAGTGTCAATAAATGCAAGTAAGTTATTAGCTTTAGTGCTTTTCAGTATACAGTTTTCGCGTTTCGTCTTGGTGCCAAATTCAATGCGTTCTAGTCCATAATCATTTCCTCACGATTTCTTTTCCTTTGATACATTCACGTGTCAGTAAATGTAGATAAACCACCACCTTGTTTTTCCTTATATAGTTTCCATAATTCGCCTTCATGCTAAATTCAATCCAGTCCAGTTCAGAATGATTTCCTATCACTTTCTGTTCTTTTATATTCACGTGTCAGTAAACGTAAGTAAATTATTTCCTCAGTGCTTTTCGTTATACAGTTCCCACGCTTCGTCTTCATGCTAAATTCAGTCCAGTCCAATATTATTTCCTCACACTATTTTTCTTTTACATTCACGCCTCAGTAAACGTAAGTAAATTATGACGATGATCGGTGGAAGTAGGGAAGTATGTTTTGTATAAGGAGTGCCACTTGCAGACTTGGCGGCTTCTTGCTGTTTCCCTTATTTTTTTTTATTTATTTTCTTACACTATTATGTTCATGTTCTAATGTTATATACAATCCCACACGTTCTGTCATATACAATTCCACACGTTCCGTCTTGATGCTAAATTCAAAGCAGCCTCGCGATAGCCAAGCCTTGTACACCGAATGCCATCACCGTCTGAGGTTGTCACTTGAAGCTGCAACGGGTCCTCAAAGGCTTTCCCTCCCCACATCCTCACCTTGAGACATCTGAGAGGCTCCCTTCGAGGCCTCCTACATCTCTCTCTCCTCTTCTCGTACCCAAGGCCCCCCTCTCTTCCACCCCTGGCTCCCTGCTTCATGCTTCTCTCTAACACCTGCTCCTCACCTACGCCTCCTTCGATCTCCCAGAACTCTCCTCGTTCATCTCCTTCTCTTTGCCATCTTCACACTCGACCTGCATCAAAGGAATAGGTAAAAACTGCCTAAGATTTATTTTCCTTCGTCCCAAATTTTCCTTGTCTCATACCATGTTGTTCGACAGGAATATTATCATTATATTATGGGTTCACGCTTAGGCGCGCGCGCGCGCACACATACACACACACACACACACACACACACACACACACACACACACACACACACACACACACACACACACACTTTTTTTTCTTTTGAGTCTAATGGACTTCACAAAACTTCCTAACCTTTTAGTATTCGTTAAAATCCATCCATCTAACCCTTTCCTCATCATCATCATCATCATCATCATCATCATCATCATCCTCATCATCATGAATCACCTTGTTTATTATCCCATAGTAATTTCCACCACCACCATCACGGTCACCACCTCCACCACCACCACCCTGCCGTCTTCCACCACTCTGTCGTCTTCCACCACTCTCACCATCGCTCACTTCACTCTCCCTCCGTCTCTCTCCCTTCACACCATACCCCGATCAAAGCGATCACTCATCTCTCCTTCCCTCACCTGTTTTCCTTTCCCTGTTGCTCCTCCCTTTAGTCCATTCCTATCGGTCCATCCAACAGGAATACCCCCGCCCTGTCATTACATCAGACCTCCTCTTGCGTTTGATGTTTGTGAATGAAATGCTTGTTAATATCTCTGGACCCTCATTAGACCTTGTGATGAACCAGAAGTCGTCCGTCTGCGTGTGTGTGTGTGTGTGTGTGTGTGTGTGTGTGTGTGTGGGCAGGTAGGTAGGTAGAACGCTAGAATCTCGAGGAACCTGAACACTTAATTAAAGCTCCGATCAGGGAAACCGGAGACTTCTTAGTTTTTTTGGGTCCAGTCAACCGACAGCACCGCCATCTGACAGCCAGACTAATAACTAACATTGAGAACGAGACTAGCTTCCTTGGTACACTTGTCATTAGAGACCCAGGATGGAAATAGGTAGGTATACTTGATGGCTTCTTGCGGTTTCTCTTATTATCTTATGTTCTCAATCTTCTGTAGTCATTTGCACTGTAGTTTTCAGTTTTCCTTAGTTGTAAGTCCTCTGATAGGCTAATAACTCCCTTACGAATCCCGGTAGTTGATAAGCCCTGAACTGGACTTGAGGGGAAGCATTAAGCACAATGTTAGAGGAGAAAAAAAAATCCACTAACCTTCTGCACTTATGTTTTTTGCGTTTTCCTCGTTCTTAAGTCCTCTAATATGGTGACAGCTTCCTTACAAAACTTGGTAATTGATAGATTCTCAGCAAGACTAAATACTGAATGAAAATACCAAGCACAGCAGAAGCGAGAGCAGTTCAGTAACCTTTTGCACTCATTTTAAGCGTATTTTTTTCTGTTTTGTTTGATCGTAAGTCCTCTGAAAAGCTGATTTATTTTCAGCGAGATTTAAAGGAAAAGCGCTAAACACAGTGAAAATAAATGAAGAAATCCATTAATCTTCTGGACTCATTCCACTTCCTTCTTAGCGTTTTTCTCGATGTTAAGTCCTCTGATATGCTAACAGTCTTCATAAAAAAGAAAAGCTTGATAGTTGATAAGACTCTTAGCAAGATTTAAGACAAAAAAAAAAAGCACACAATGCGCAACAGACGTCAGTGCAGAAGGTCAATAACCTGCATTTATTTTCACTTTGTTTTTTGTTTTCTTTTTCCCGTTTTCCTTAATCGTAAATCCTTTGACATATTGACTGTCTCCTTGCAAAACCTGGTAGCTGATAGACTCTTAGCATGACTTAAGATTGAGGGCAAACATTTAGCACAACGGAAATGAGTACAGGTGAACCCAAATTATGCACTAGTTTTAACTATTTTTCCGTTTTCCTCGATCCCAGGTCCCACTATATGCTGACAGTCTTCTTACGAAACCCGGTAGCTCACAGATTTTCAGCAAGATAAGCACAGAAGTTAGAGAAGATGAACCTGAACCACAGTACTCAGCCAGCGCGTGTGTACCTGGAATCCCTTTTCTAGGAAGGCGGCCCTCAGTGCACACGACTGAGCACCAAACTCGTCCCGCCGTGGAGTTCAGCCCACTGCACCAAACTTGCCGGAGCCTTAGGAAGTTTGGGTAGTTTTTAATTAATCAGGAATTTCGGTTCAAGATACACGGCCATACGAGTATTTCGGTGGAGAGGAGCTATGATTTTTTTATATTTTTCAGACTTACTTACACTGTACAACAAATTTAAAGGAGAAAAAAAAAAAGCATAGTCCAGTTCGTGTTTTTCTTACCATTTCAAGGGTGCTAATTCTAAAATCTTAGTCATAAACCCCAGGCACGTCCACTTTTATGTAATAACCTCGTACTTTTTTACCACAGATATGGAAATATAATGAGAAAAAGTGAGATAACAATCTAATTTATCGTCTTTTTCACAAGAAACTGATCGAATATACATTGAATTTCAATTATCATAGCCTAATTAATACTAGACTATAGATTCAGTATGAATTTGTGTACTTAGTATTTTCCTTGCCGTTTAAGTGATACACTTGGTTCGTCACGCATCAGATTCCAGCAAAAATCACTTAGCATGGCTCCGCTCCATCCACCTGTACCTATTCTCCATTCTCGCTACGGCTCATGTAACTACTCCATGTTCATCACTGACAGCTCCTGCATTCTACGGGGAAAAAGAAAGATGCGAATGCAGAAGATGTAGTGTGAGTGACATGTTACAACCTAGATGTTGGCAGCTTTTGATAAGGTCGTCTATTAAAGCATCATAATAGGTCTGTTTTTACTTTCCCAAAAGTCCTAAACACACACACCCTTACACGCACACCAAGCTGCTGACTCAGTTTCATCCATCGCTGCTTGAAATTCATTGTCATGCATGAGTTCACGAATTTGCGTCCCCACAGATATGCTTTTCCATAACTTCTGCATCACTTATCTTTGAAATTTGTTCTTGAGGTATAGGAATGGTGGTTTATCATGCGTCAGTGCTTTGACGAACTGTTTCATCAAACCGAGTTTTATAAGTAGTGGTGGCAAAATGATATTCTCCTCTTCACAAGTGGTTCATTAACAACATTGTAATACCCTTGTGTCACTTTGTCTCTTGGCCATTCCGATCGGGTGTAATGTTCTGATCTTTCCGGACTTACATAGGGAACACATGTACTTTGTATTATGCCTCTGATGTATTCGTTCACCTTTATGTACCAAAGATTATCATAGCAACCTTTCAAACTATCGAGCTGCGTAACACCGCACGCCAGCTCAAAGTTAGCGGGCGGATTTCCCGAAGGAGCGAAAGTACTTGGTAACTTTTGCAATAAACCTAAGAAGCTGCAGTATAAGTACCGTGCAGCAGCACACACCCCTTGCGTATAAAGTGGCCACCAACAATGTCGCGAATACAAGTTTACACCCACGAGTTCCACGAAGTACTGAATTCACTGTATTCTAAGAGACACCTTCACCACCCTCAGCCTCACCTCCTGTAGCCACCTGTACGTTCGCATTATATCAGATTATATAAAATCTATAATTCGGTACCTTGGCATCTTCTTTCTTCTTTCGTCTGTTTTGCGTGTCAAGGGACCAGCCAGGGACACAAATAGTAGAAAAGACCTCGCTCAGCCTGTCACTCTCAAACAAATGAGAGCCAGTAAAGTTTGGCAATTTAGCTCCGGAGGCGTGTTGATGCTCCCCTTGTGAAGCAGTGGGAAGGAGAAGAAACAGAAACAGATAGAGAGTTCCAGAGTTTACCAATGAAAGGAACGAAAGAGTGACGGTACTGGTAAACTCTTGCATTGGTAAAGTAAACAATCATACAATCAAATACAGGGACTGTCACATGTAGGCCTGACGACCTCTTGCAACTTCCCTTATTTTCTTATGCTCCTATGTTCTTACAATGGTTTTGACAGGAATACAAAATCAAATTGCTGAATGTGTTAATGCAAAGCGGAGATGCGCGGACCAATCAAAAGATGAAAGCATCAAATAGATTGTTAGAATGATCTTACGTCATCAGGTGGCAAAATTTCTGTGCAGATCTCCCCAGCCAGCCTGGAAATTGCTGGAAACCGGGAGAGAATGATTGAGAAATAAGCAGGCGAGGCAGGAAGACGGGGCTGATGAAAACACTTCCCGGCTTACCTTTGCGGGCCAAACTTCATATCGTGCAAAGTTTAATTACAATCGAGTCGAGGGCCATTACGAAAGTCTAACGAGAGAGAGAGAGAGAGAGAGAGAGAGAGAGAGAGAGAGAGAGAGAGAGAGAGAGAGAGAGAGAGAGAGACGATATATATTTTAGTCAAGCATCGCAGTCAATCGCCAAAAGGAACTAAAAATAAAATAGCTACACTTATTACTAGCACCCTTAGGACCACAATAGCACCAAAAGCAAAACAACACAATCAACACCACCACAAAATCAGAGAGAGAGAGAGAGAGAGAGAGAGAGAGAGAGAGAGAGAGAGAGAGAGAGAGAGAGAGAGAGAGAGAGAGAGAGAGAGAGAGCTAACGGGTACCTCCCTCCCTGACTGACGAGGAACCTAACTTGAGCAACAGCCTGTCTGCATTTCCTCGAGGCAGTACCACAAACTCATGGCCACTTGTGCGAGAGTTAGGGGTTTGCGTGTGTGTTTGTGTGTGTGTGTGTGTGTGTGTGTGTGTGTGTGGGGCCCAGGGCTTGGCGAGGCACTGGGCAGGATGGATGCAGGACAGAACTGACTTGCTTGCATCAGAGTTGAGTGCGCTTTTGTTGTGTATTGTCGTCGTGGTTTGCTGGCTTGGGTCGTGAGAGAGGAACTGCTGCTGCTTCTTCTTCTTCTTCTGTCGTTGTTGTTGCTTCTGCTGTTGTTGTTGTTGCTGCTGCTGCTGTTGTTGTTGTTGTTCATCATCATCGTTTTGACCCTGTTCTTCTTGTTCTTCCTCTTAATCTTTTCCTCCTAATACTTTTTATTCATCTTCTTTGTCATATTATTATTATTCTCTTTTTTTTTACTAGTCCATGTACTACTACTACTACTACTACTACTACTACTACTACTACTACTACTACTACTACACCTCCACTACCATTACTACTACTACTACCACTACTGCTATTACTACCATCATTACTAGTACTACTATTGCTGCTGCTGCTGGTGCTACTACTACTACTATTACTTCTACTACTACTACTACTACTACTACTACTACTACTACTACTACTACTACTACTATTATTATTATTACGGCAAAATGAGTGAGCGTGGCCTGCCGAAATAAATAATGCATGTGTAATGACGCGAGGGAGCCGTTCATTTATTTTGCGACGTTTGATTTATTTCCATTTTTTGGTATTTCATTAATTCATATTTGCATATTTATATTTTTGTGTGGAGTGAATTCCACTTTTTTTCTTCCTTTCTTTTTTTTTTTGTCTGTATTTTCATATATTAATGCCAGTTAGAATTATTAATGTTGTTATCATTTGTCATTATTTATTATTATTATTATTATTATTATCATTATTATTATTATTATTATTATTATTATTATTACTATCATTTTTTTAACGTGCCAACCTATTTCCACCTATCATACCCTTCCATAAATTTGTCTGATCTTCTTTTAAAGCTGCTGCTGCTGCTGCTGCTGCTGCTGCTGCTGCTGCTGCTGGTACTGCTGCTGCTTAACGAGAGAAACGAAGAAAGTCACCTGAATTCTACTTAATTATTTGAACATACCAATATCTTCATGTCTTCATAAACAACAAACAAAACACACACAAAAAAAATCACCATTGCAAGACAGACAAACAATACAGAGAAAAAAACAAACTCAACACCCCATTGCAAGACAGGCTAGAGGGGGAGAGTAAAGGAGTGAGGGAGTCAGGACCTTCAAACCACTGGGAGAACTTGATGGGGGAAGAGATGCTTGTGGCCTGAGCTTGGCGTGGCGATTGTTGTGGTGAGCCTCAGTGCTGCTGGTGACGGGGAGGGGAAGAAAAGCGCGTACTTGCCTACTTAAAGACCTTGTAAGTGTGACTGGCATTAGACGTAAGAAAATTTTGTGCGTACTGAGAGAGAGAGAGAGAGAGAGAGAGAGAGAGAGAGAGAGAGAGAGAGAGAGAGAGAGAGAGAGAGAGAGTCCTTTTAACGATAATATATTTGAGTCACGCATCGCAATCACTCTCTTAAAGGAACCCTGGACGTAAAAAAAGCCTCGTACAGAATAGCTACATTTGTCGCTAGTACCTTCAGCACGATAAGAGCATCACCAGCACCACGTTAGCACCATCAGCACCACACCACCGTTAGTACCACAATGACACCAAGAACACCACAACAACACGAGCAATACCACAACCACCGCTATAATACACCACCAACACCACAACACCGGCACCAACACAACAATAACATCACCAACACCACATCATAACCACGAACACCACAATAACATAACCAGTACCACCAGACCACCAGCACAACGTCACTGCCATCACATCACCACCACATCATCACCACAGTCATCAATAGCACCACCCTCATAGTAACATCACCCAACACCAACATTCTCTCTCTCTCTCTCTCTCTCTCTCTCTCTCTCTCTCTCTCTCTCTCTCTCTCTCTCTCTCTCTCTCTCTCTCTCTCTCTCTCTCTCTCTCTCTCTCTCTCTCTCTCTCTCTCCCCCCCCTCTGCCAAGGAGACCCTCAGGAGGGAACAAAAAGGCGGTGATTAGAGCTGAGGGAGCCGCGGCCCTCGCCCCTTTAATTAGAGCGCCGAGTGACACACCCTCTAACCCCCTCTGATCTGCCAGGGTGTCCGTGAGAGTACGCTGGGGGTCCCGGAGTTCTGCCATACTCCCTTCTTTATCTGTAGGTCACGTAAGGAGTTGATAGCGATCTTTTCAGCCGTGTTGAAGTACTTAGCCGCTCTGTAGTGGTGCTTCTGTAGCCTGTGATGAGCAGACACGCGAGGAGAGAAAGGAGGCTCAAGTAGAAGGAAGTAAAGGAAGAGGGGCTGAAGAGGATGGGTGAGGACGAGGAAATGAAACAGATTCGTTCAAAGCAAGAGGCGTTGGAGAAAAGGGAGACGGGATGAGTAGCAGAAAAAGTGGGAGAGGGTAGTAAATGTGAGAATGGAGCAGCTACGTGGAGGAGAGTAGGTTGTCTGTAACTCAGTTGGGAAATTAAAAATATAAGGTGAGAGAGAGACTAGTAGACTGGTGCGTTAACTTGAAGATTTGAAGAGGGAGGATTGACAGAAAAAAAACATTGCCAGAAACAATAGATGTGAAGCAAAGGAAGCTGTGGGAGAGATACGAAGCGAAACCAAGTAAAAGGCCCACACTAAACACTGCTCCCAAAAGAGAAAGTCGAAAATTTCTAGAGAGAGACTGGCCAGTATATGGAATGTGGTGGTGAGACAACACAGGGTGAAGCAGATCTTATTTCTTTAGCGTTTCGACGAAAAATCATCCAACAGTTGTCAAAACGTCGAAGAGAAAATAAAAAAACTTCATCCTGTTATCACCACCGCAATCCACACACTAATCTCCAAGCCAGTACAACAAGTAAGCCACTGTTGTTTTCCGGATGTCTTAATACTCAGTCCTCTTCAAATATCTCCATTTATAGGCAGTAAAGAACGACATATTTACCGGTAATATTTATAACAAAGGCAGCATATTGATTAATGTTCTTGAATCCCGGGGCTGCTGCTCGTCTACATTTCTGTAATTTAAGTGTGTCCTTACCTTCCGAATGCACCCGATGCCGCACACCCAACACCATCTGACAACTCACCGCAGGAACCACATTATGCATTCATTATCTCTCTTATTACCTCACTTCCTCTTCTTCATTCTTCTTCACACATTGCTCCTCCTTTCTCCTCATCAACTCTTCTTTTGATTTCCTTTCTCTTCCTTCTCATTCCTTCTTATTCCCCTTCCCTTCCTCCTTAATTTCTTCTCATTCCCCCTTCTCCTTTCTCATCAACTCTTTCTTCACATATCTATTTTCCTCTTTCCTCCTCATGAAACCCCTTCTTCCTAGCCCTTTCTCCTTTCTCCTCATCAACACTTCTCATCTCTTTCTCCTTTCTCTTCATCAACATTTACCATTCCCCTTCTCCTTTTCCTCATCAACCTTCTTTTTCTCATACCTTTCTCCTCCTTTCTCCACGTGAATCCCATTCATCTCATTCCTCCTCTTTCCGAGCGAGATTCTCCTGCTTTCACCAGAATCTTCCACATCTCTTTACGTCTTCATCTTCTCAATGCTTCAAGATACACGGCGGCAAATTTCAGGAATGTTATTATCCCAGGTGGTGGTGATTGCTGCTGACGATACCTGACTCTGCGGGAAAACTTGCTCTTTCTCTGCTGAGGGAGGATGGGGGAAAGTTATTACGGCGGCGTGAGAGGTTGGGAGTTGTTTGCTGCAAGTGGAGTTATGCGCAGCGGTGAAAGAGTCTGTTGAGTTGGATGTGATGTTTTTGTTTTTTTCTTTTTTCTCGCTTCGTTGTCTGCCACCTCTGCTGCTTGTGTGGTGGTGCTGTCATGTTGCGATGTGTTAAGTGAGTTTCGCTTGTCACGCTGCGGTTGTAAGTTTGTTTGTTGTTGTGGGTGTTTGAAAGCAGGTGTGTGTGTGTGTGTGTGTGTGTGTGTGTGTGTGTGTGTGTGTGTGTGTGTGTGTGTGTGTGTGTGTGTGTGTGTGTGTGTGTGTGTATTTGCCTTTCCCACCCACCAGTCTTTCAACAGTCACTCCTGGAAATAATACCGCCAAGAGAAAACGAGATAAAGAAAACGGGAGGCTTCTGCTACGCCACATTTACCACTAAAACCAAGTAAAATAAAAAGATCAAAAGAAAGCTAATCTGATAATGGAAACAGGCGCGCATAGAGTAGTCAGATTAAGAGAATATCTACTACTGCTTTACGTTCCTTGTCTGAGTTAAATCAATTAGTGGTTTAATATACGAAAACTTGTCTCGACTTACCGTGTCTTCAAAGGCTACACAATTAAGTTCAGATCAGATTCCCTTGAGCACTTCTAACTCCCAAAAGTGCTGCGGTCTTCCATCTGGTCTTTGTTCATGGTGTGTATCTGTTTTAGTAACTGTATTTGGATCAGTAACCTTCCTTGGCCAACTCCTTTAGTCTGATTCATATTAGATTTTGCTACTCTTGTATTACCTCATGCGAGTGTTACTTTGCTTCTCTTTATCTGTTTGTTTTTAATAGGGAGAGTGGAGAAAGGGATAAGAGAGAGAGAGGAAACTGAAGGAGAATGGAAAGGAGAATGAAGACATGGGAAAGACTGCGGGGCATTGAAAGAGAAAGAAAAGAGAGAATGGAAACATAGGAAAGAGTGAGAGGAAATTGGAGGAGAATGGAAAAAGAGGATGAAGACTGGAAAGAGTGAGGAACTGAGAGAGAAGGAAAGGAAGAAAGTAGAAAATCGTAAAGAACAATAGGAGAGAAAAGTTAGATGTTAGCTGTTCTGTAAATCATTTTCTTTGTTTTATTAAGGGAGATGATGAAGAAAGGAAAGATACGAAAAAAAAAATGGAAGGAAAGGAGAGACAGAAGAAAGAAAGAAAAAATATATACAGGAAGAAAATTAATAAAAACTGAGTGTTGATTTGTCTACCCTTGTATTTCATATTATTATAAAAAGGGAAAGAAAAGAAGTGGAAAAAAAAAAAAAAAAAAAAAAAATATATATATATATATATATATATATATATATATATATATATATATATATATATATATATATATATATATATATATATATATATATATATATATATATATATGTTTTATTCTATTTTAATCATACTTACAAAGATACATACATAAATACATACATACATACACGTACCTACCTATCTACCTTTTTTATTCTATTTTAATCATACTTACAAAGATACATACATAAATACATACATACATACACGTACCTACCTATCTACCTATCTACATACATACATACATACATACATACATACATACATACATACATACATACATATTTACACACCTACCTTCATTCCTACCTACCTACCTACATACATACATACATACATGCATACATACATACGTACATTCCCTTTCATCTTCCTTCTCCTCTCTTTGTGTGAGTTATCAAGCACCCTAACCTTCCAAGAACCGTAAGGCGATTCTAGATAACTTTTCATTGCAATTAACAGCATCAGGTAAACTTCTAGATGAGTGCTCAGGAGAGGCTGGTGCGATGAGGCAAGATTTCATGAATAATGTTGAAAAGATAAAGCCACACACACACACACACACACACACACACACACACACACACACACACACACACACACACACACACACACACACACACACACACACACACACACACACACACACGCACGTTCACAGGAGTCCAATTAACAGGTCCTATAATCTATAACATCAGTAACAAAAAACGTAATTGTGTCTCTCGTTCAAGTTCGCAGGTGTGTTTGTATGTCTATTTCTTATTAACTTTTTTTTTTTTATCTTCTCCATCCTTTGAATTCTTATTATGTTGCAGATCATTTTAACGTTCATATTCTCTCATATATTTCTACGTATATCGTCTTATGTTTCCAGTCAATATCGTACTTGAAATCATACTCATATTCCTGTTCACTATATCACTCATTTTCATTCGTAATTGTACTAATGCCACCACTCTTGCTCCCACTCATAGTACCGTCTCACTCATATTCCCACTCATCATTTCACTCATATTCCCAGTCATATTTCCATTCAAAACCTCACTCATAATCCCACTGATATATCATAAGCCACTGGAAGCTAAAGGTATATGCTCTTGGTTCTTGGTTCTTCTCCCCGTGCTTCTTTTCGAAAGCGGCATTACGATCAAGACTTCTTTTCCGTATTTTCTATTTTTTTTTTCCAGTGGTTAGTCTCCCTGACACATAAAAAAAAAAGCACACAATGACGTTAAGAAAACAAAGTGGCAATTTTTTTTTTTTTTTTCCAACAGAGCCGGACAACAAAAGGTCAAACTGTCTTCCTAGCGTTTACAGAAAAGCGCTATATATATATATATATTTTTTTTTTTTCCCACCCATTTCCCAGCGACCTGACGAGACTCGAACCCGTGGCCATCAAGATCAAGAGTGATAGTTTGCTCCACCTTGCCACGCACTCACTTTGGCGAGAGGGGGAACGCGAGGTGGAGGGAGTGAGGGAACTGAGGGGGAGATGAGAGAAGCATCACTGAGGGGAATAGTTAAAAGAAATGGTGGGAATCGTGAGTGGGGGGAGTGTGAGGGGAGAGTAAGAGGGACAAGGTTCTCACTCACTCTTCTCTTCCTCCCTGTTTTTATACTTTAATTTCCTCTCAGTTCATTTTCATTGCTTCCTTTCAGTTTGATATCTCTCTCTCTCTCTCTCTCTCTCTCTCTCTCTCTCTCTCTCTCTCTCTCTCTCTCTCTCTCTCTCTCTCTCTCTCTCTCTCTCTCTCTCTCTCTCTCTCTCTCTCTCTCTCTCCGGTAAGGATAACGAGCGATAAGGAAGTAAACGCTAAATGCCAAGGAAAACAAGAGGAATAGGAATGAGAAGATACGAGGAAGGAGAAAACAAAGGTGACGAAGTGTAAAGAGAGACAACAAGAGCTGGAGGTGTTACAAGTGGTTTAGTAACATGCAGAACTAAAGGAAGAAGTGACAGAAGAGAGGGTGTTGAAGATATAGGAGAAGGAATCTGGGAAAGACAGAATAAAAAGTAGAACAAAGGAAGGAGTGAAAGAAAAGAGGGTACTGAAGACAGAGTGGAATAAAGACAAAGAGTGCAAACTGTGGATGTTAAAAAGAAAAACGATAAAAACATGAAAAAAATACCTTGGGAAAAAAAAAAACAAGGATAGAAAGTTGTAATTTAAAGATCAAATTAATTAGAGATCTGTAATTTTCCAGCGTTGCAAAAAAAAAAAAAACGAAAATAATACTGATGACGTACGAGAATGTGGAAAATTAAAAGATTAAGGGGAAGAAGATTAGCAAAACAGAACAAAAGGTAGAAAAGTAGTAAAACTGTCAATTGGGAAAGAAAATAGAGAAGAAAAGGGAAACATTTATCTTCTGTAGCGAGGCAGTGGAGGGCAGACAAAGAGTGGGCGTGTAGGACTGCTCAGAGGAGAAATATTGGTAAAAATGAATAGCGCTGGAAGAGAGCGGGAGGAGCAGCATTGGGTGAGGTCGGTCCGCGGGAGATTGAAGGCAGCCAGTTCAAGGAAAGGAATTGGCGAGGCGCTCCTTCCCTTACTCCTCCATTTAGCTTCTTCCGCCAAACAATTTACGCTCTCGTTTGTCTCTTTTTTTCTTCCGGGGCTCTCTCTCTCTCTCTCTCTCTCTCTCTCTCTCTCTCTCTCTCTCTGTGTGTGTGTGTGTGTGTGGGGGGGGGTTCCTCTCCATCACTTCTCCTTTCCTTTACCTGGCAAGCCTCTGGGGTCGCTCCTCTCGCAATAAAATGTAGCGTGAACAAGCTCAGGTTACGTGGTGTTATGTCTCTTGCCCCGAGCGTCCACTGTGGCAGAAGAAATTAATCTTAGACTATTAATAACTGCTGGGAAAACTTTGCAATATCTTTAAGAGAGGGCGGAAATTTTTACACGGAGAAAATCATCTAGAATGAAAGAAATTTTATACTAACACGACACCAGCACTATTTCTTAATCCAACACACACACACACACACACACACACACACACACACACACACACACACACACACACACACACACACACACACACACACACACACACACACACACGATAATCTTGTAATATTTCAAACAGCCGACCCTTCCCCTTCTTTACAGTGTTTTAACTTTCATGTAATAAAAATAAAGGGACGGGAAAAATCCGTCGTATATTGTAGAACAGACTGCTGGACGCGCCGGGGAGGGAGCGGCGAGGCTGGACTAATGATGGACCGAAGGTGACTGGGTGTGACGGGAGTGGAGATGAAGGATGAGTGTATTAGCTTTTAATATTTGTACCGTGCTAGAATATGGGGACAGCAAAACACCGGAGCACGCGCACACACACACACACACACACACACACACACACACACACACACACACAAACACAGTACACAAGACACGAAAGCCTCAAGGTGTCACGTGTAATACTGCTGGAATGGGGTCTGGAATAGCAGCCAATCTTTTATGTCCCTTTTGGAGTGAGTGAGGCACGACCTTGCCTTGGTGTGAGCGGAACGTGACCACAACACTGTGAGGGATTAATGGAGCTTCACAAACGAGGAGGTGGTGGTGGTGGTGGTGGTGCTGGTGGTCGTGGTCACTGTGTCATGGGGCCAAGGACGAAAGCTGCTAAATTCCCAGAACTAAATGAATTAAAAGGAGAAAGAAATGGCTTGGTAAGGAAGAAAAATTTAAGTAACGTGTTTGGTTAGAGACGCAAAGCATGACAGAGAAAAGAAGGATGGGAGAAGTATTAATATCAACAGTTTTCAGGGATACCTCGTGATAGGGACGAGTTTTGGTCTCAAGAAACGTTAATAGGGAAAAAAAAATATACAAAGAGTGTTTGGTTAGAGACGAAAATTGAGAAATAGAGAAAGGAAGGATGGGAAGAGGGTCAATACTAATAATTTCTAATGATAACCTGTGACGGATGGGTTTCGGTCCCTGATTGGTTAACAGGGAGAAGATTTCATCATTGTCATCAGCAAGTTTGTCCTTTAGAATTATTGTTTGTCTGTCACCTTGTCTGCACTTTCACTTTTACACACACACACACACACACACACACACACACACACACACACACACACACACACAAACAGAGAGAGAGAGAGAGAGGGAGAGAGAAAATATCCCCACCAAAAAAGGTTTCCACGTACCTTTTCCCATATCCACCTCGTTGCGTTCTTTTCGTTTTTTAACTTTTTTTTTGGGGGGGATGAAAAATGAAAGTCGGGAAATGGTAACGATACAGTTTTCGATTCACGTCTTCTCCTGCAGAGTTTCCTTATTTACCTGAAGGAGTTCCTATCATTAGGGCGCCTATCATTAAAGTTGTTTATTTTTCATACGGAATCTGGTGAAGGATATTAATCTTTGATGGCTGGATGAGTCCTTGGGGGTGATGAGATACTGGAGGAGGAGGAGGAGGAGAAGGAGGAAGAGGAGGACAAGGACGAGGACAAAGACGAGGACGGAAAAGTGTATGTGTGTGTGTGTGTGTGTGTGTGTGTGTGTGTGTGTGTGAATGGCAGGGAGAGAACTGAGTGGAAAGATTGATGGGAGAATTATGTAATTTCTCTCTCTCTCTCTCTCTCTCTCTCTCTCTCTCTCTCTCTCTCTCTCTCTCTCTCTCTCTCTCTCTCTCTCTCTCTCTCTCTCTCTCTCTCTCTCTCTCTCTCTCTCTCTCTGTCTCTCTCGTTTGTGTGTGTACATCAGAGAGAGAGAGAGAGAGAGAGAGAGAGGAGAGAGAGAGAATGAAATAGTTAGTCAGCTTCACTTGATCCTCGCAGGAAGCAGTGTTCCTTATTAAATTTTACGGAATCTTGCTGCAAAATAGAAAAAGTCATCATGTTTATCAATTCTTGCTTAATATCCGGGATTTAATGAAGAAGCACCGAGGAAGACGCAAAATAATGAAAATATGTACAAAGTGTGAGTGTGTTGGTGGTGGTGATGATGGTGGTGGTGATGGTGGTGGTGATGATGATGGTGGTACGGAAGTGATGGTGGTAAATGAAAATGTTACGGATCATGGTTGTTGTGGTAGGTGGTAGTAGTAGTAGTAGTAGTAGTAGTAGTAGTAAAAGTAGTAGTACATTTTTGTGTTCCAAATCTTTTCCATCATTCTCTTCTTGGTGTAATTGGTGTTATAACCACTACTACCAACCCTCCACATCACCACCACCACTACCACCACCACCACTACAAAAAAAAGAATTTACACAAAACAAATAAAAAAATTACGCAAAGCAAGTATTTTTATACACAACAACAACCTTGGGCACGTCCAAAGTAATGGTGCATCTTTTTCTTCTTTGTTTTGTCCTTTTTTTTTTTCTTCCTTTGTATTTTGGCACCTTGTCTTAATGAGGCGAGAGGCAGTGGGAAGGTGGGCGTTTATTGTCTTGAGTTACCCTGGCACCGTCTCTCGCTGCCCCGCCCCCTCCCTTCTTCCCTCCCGGTCCCGTCTTCACAGCAGCAAAGTGACAGAAAGGCACGTGTTCCTACACGCCTTGTTCTCCTCGGGATGTATTTTCAAAAGCCAGAGAGATGATCTGTGTTCTTTTAGATGTTTGTCCCATTGGCAGTGTATAGGTAGAGTTTTTATCACTGTAATCATGAAAATACCATTGCAAAAAAACAAGTAACATCCCATACAACTACACAAAATGTAGAGAATACATGAGAATACATAAAAATACTTGAGAACAGATATCAAAAGGCCTCTGACTGTAACGAAGAATAGATACAGAACAGCCTCATTCTCCCCGCTCACCTCTTCTGACAACATGCCACCAGGAAAACAGTTAGAAAAGATACCTTGCAAGAAAATTTTTTGAGGGGGCGCCCGGATTTGAACCAGGGACCTCTCGATCTGCAGTCGAATGCTCTACCACTGAGCTACACCCCCTGAGGACAGGCTGTGTTCTGTAATACGAGGCTAAGAGTGGAGCTTTCCCTGCAGGATGGAGACTACTTACTTTCACAAGCATTGACCGTAGTTGTGCGAGGGTAAATGCGGCGTGTGTGGGAGTGCGCTTTGTTTGTTGCTACTGTGATTATTTTATCTCTGTGTTTACTGCTTCCTGCTTAGGGACGGCATTTGTGCAGACTTTTTTTTTATTTTTTTACCTTCATTATTTTTTCATCCTTGGCTAACCTTCGTATCAAGAAAAAAAAAAGTCTGTTGAACGGAAATCAGGTACGCCCATCCACCCTCCTACCTACTTGCTTGTACACACACACACACACACACACACACACACACACACACACACACACACACACACGCCGCTAAATGAACACATGAGGAATTGTATGTGCGGCAGACTACAGACTTAAGTTATTCACGGCGCGGATGAGAAGCAGGAAAGCTCACCTTTCTTTCACAGCTCCCCGTCTTTGATTCCTCCAGCTTCTCCTCCTGTCTCTCATGGCACCTGCTCCCGCTAGTCTTTTCGCCTTGTTCCTCTTCCCGTCTCAATCTCTCCTCCTCCATTCCCAGCATCTCTGTTTACTTTATGTCACTTCACACATCTCTTTCGCTTCTTTCACTTAGTATAGAACAGTCCTCCTGCCTCTCCCCGCCGCCACCTCTCCCCGCCGCTGCCTCCAGCCTCCACGCCACCCAGCAGCGCGTGTAATGCCCAGTCCTGTCCTAACTTTCCCCACAGGACGCAGTTAGTCTCTCCCAACTTTAGGTAATCAACGAGATGGAAAGAATTAGCGTAAGAAGAGGCACTCGAGGATGCGCTATTGTCACCTGTGGAATATTTATCCTTCCGGGTGATTGTAATGATCTTTTTGGGGTTTTACTGTTGGTGGTGATGGTAGTGGTGGTTCTGCTGGTGGTGTTATGGTTGTTGTTTGTGGATGGTGGTGTTGGTGTTTGTTTTTGTTTTGTTGTTGTTGTTGTTGTTGTTGTTGTTGTTGTTGTTGTTGTTGTTGTTATCATTGTTATCATTAATGTTGCTGCTACTGCTGCTGCAATTATTAGTAGGTTGTTATTGTTATTGTTGTAATTGCTGTAGCTGCTTTCATTGTTTTTGTTTGTATTGTTGTAACTCTGTCGCTGCTGAGATCTGCAGTTTTCAAGCGTGTGTCTGTATTTTCTGCATGTTGTAAAGTCAGTCATCCAATAGAGAAAAGAGAGAAGGGTTGGGAAACATGTTCTTGCAATCATCCATTTCCGGCGAAGCAAGAAAACTGTGGAAGCTTCAAGATGGAAATGAAAAAAGAAAAAAAGAACTAGATTTGCCTATTTAGAGAGAGAGAGAGAGAGAGAGAGAGAGAGAGAGAGAGAGAGAGAGAGAGAGAGAGAGAGAGAGAGAGAGAGAGAGAGTTGATTCTGAATCCGCACAACCATCCCTCACACTCACCAATACACATCAGAATCACGTACACACCAGGGTTGGAAAAATAAATCATGATTTAATATATATATATATATATATATATATATATATATATATATATATATATATATATATATATATATATATATATATATATATATATATATATATATATATATATATATATATATATATATATATATATATATATATATATATATATATATATATATATATATATATATATATATATATATATATTATAAATCGGATTTTTTTGTTATTTAAATCGATTTTTTTATTTTAAATTAATTTTTGCATTAATCCTTATTTGCACTGATTCAGTCTTATGAGGCCATTTTCTTACATTAAACTTCCAATGTTAAATTAAATCATAGTTTAATATACATTACCTAACGTGAGTTTTTCACATAAAAATCACAAGTAGGACTAATAGTATAATTAGATGTTACTAAATTACTTTGGTTTAAAAAGAATTAAGCTCATTAAACTTCATAATTATATTTATTGCTATTATCAACAAAGACCTTACTTTTTTATTTATGCATTTAAAAAAAAACAAATATATATATATATATATATATATATATATATATATATATATATATATATATATATATATATATATATATATATATATATATATATATATATAAATCATTAGATATTTTCCCCTAAATCATCTATAATACAGAGTATTTGATTTTGATTTAATTTTTTTTCTCTTAGTATAACACTTAAATAATTTATAATACAGTATATTTAATTTTGTTTTAAATCGTGATTTTTATTCTCAATATAACACTTAGATAATTTCAATGCACTATATTTACTTTTGATTTAAACTTTTTTTTTTTTTTACTTTTTTACTCTCAGTATAACACTAAATATTTTTTTAATACAGTATATATTTTTTTATTTAAATCATGATTTTCTTTTTACTTTCAATATAACACTTAAGTAATTTCCAATACAATATATTTAATTTTGATTTAAATCATGATTTTTTACTCTAATTTAAATCACTTGATTTAAATCATTTGACTTAAATTAAACCAACCCTGCTACACACACACTCCATCCCTCACACTCCACTACCACCTCCTCACCCAGCCCCGCTATCAAGACAGCCCTGTGATGACAATCAGGACACGCTTGAGACCATACACTGAGGAGAGAGTAGCGCGGGTCTCCCATTCAGTGTCCCCTCGTCCTTTGATCCCGGGGCGAGTCATCCATCCATTGCCTTGCGATGGAGAGTCACTGGAGCGTCTGTGTTCCATCGACTGTCTTCCTTAGGTACTGCTCCGCTAGCTGACTTACGGCTCAGTGACTCGACTGGCCCACTTCCCTACCTGGATTGTCACTTGATGCTTTGTAAGTTGAGCCACGACTGCTAACTGACTGGGAATAGTAGGATAGGAGGTTTTAATGGTATTTTGGCTTCTTGCAGGTTCCTTTATGTTCATGTGGTGGAAATTGACAGGCATGTTTTTTTTTACAGTGACTGATATGTGTAGGCCTGGTGGTGTGGTGTCTTGTGTCTTCCCTTATTTTGTTGTGTTCTTATGTTCTGGATGGAAATTTGCGGTAATGGAAATAGTAAGTGAAAATAGAGTAGACGGAAATAGACAGAGGGATGAAATACGTTTTACTGGATTGGTTTTGTATAGACAAGCAACTGAAAAAGATTAAGAGAGAAGGTCGGGAAAGGCCTTGGTTTCGTAATGGGATCGTAAAGACTGATGGTGGTGGTGGTGGTGGGATAGACATCACCGGATTAGTTTTGTAACGGCAGACACCTGAGAAGGATTAGTAGCGAAGGTTGAAGAGGATTAGTAGCGAAGGTTGAAGAAGGCAATTGTTTTATAGCGGAATCGTAAAGACTGATGATGATGATGATGATGGTGGTGGTGGTGACAGCGGCCGTGGTGGTGGTGATGGTGGTGGTGGTTGTGGCGGCGGCGACTGGCAACCAACTACGTTATTCACATCAGGACACAACTTGACGCATCCATTGCCCTGACCTTTCATCTTTCACCACGCGTCCAGTAAATCCCCAAGTTTGCAAAATACAGACCACCACCTTCACTTCCCCACGGACTTACTGAAGCCATGTTCACTGTTTCCTTTAATTCTTGCAAGGACGTCTTCCTCTTTCCTCTAACACACCTCCCACGCCTTCCTTTCTCCTCTAACACACCTCCCACGCCTTCCTTTCTCCTCTAACACACTTCCCACGCCTTCCTGTTTCCTGTAACACATGTGCATAACCATAACTGTTTATCCCTGCGTGGTGCCACTTTGGGAGATTTTTGAAAAGGTATACGTTCACGTTTCCCTTTAACTTATGCTACAGTATACGCAATGACACAATATTCATCACTTACTTAAAGAGTATGGATTCATCATTACTTGTTTATTACTTTTAGTGTTTTCTGTAATTTCAAGAATTGCCTGAAAAGCATCATACTTTACAAAGACTAGTAGTATTCTGCCCTTTAAGATAAACGGTAGGTATTTGAAATGTAATGATAATGACTATGAATAAAAAAAATATATAGTATAGTCACTAATTGCTTATGTTAGGATAAGCTGCATTTAAGGAAAAACAATTACTGTTCTGAAATGAGATCCAGTATCGCCTGAACAATGACCCAATTTTACAGTGAATCTGTTTGAAGTCACCTGTACGTGACGTGAGAGGCGCGGCGGGTGACGACACTGATCAGAGGCTCGGCGTGCGTGGCCTTCCTTTGTTAGCAGCGTGCAACAGGCAGATGTGCAGCACAGAGGCGCATGAAGCAGGTGACCGATGCATACGACCTCACTAAAGCAGCCGAGATAACGAGCCTTAGAAAAGAATGTGACGCGACGACAACAAGGGAGCCAGAAATACGATACCAATACAGCGGGGGCAGCCATTCCAGCTCGTAAGGGAACGCGACTGCAGCGCGCTTGAGAGGCTTTCAGCGGAGTGAAACGCGAGTATCTGAACAACAAAAACGAGCCCCCCTCGCTGCTCATGCCAACGAACACCTTAGAGAAAATGGGAGCGATAAAGTGGAAAGTGGAAGGAAGACCCGTGCGAGGTGAAGCCAGCCTCACAAACACTCCGCATGCTTGTAGGAGGAGGAGGAGGAGGAGGAGGAGGAGGAGGAGGAGAGAGGAGGAGGAGGAGGAGGAGGAGAGAGGAGGTGAGAGAAGGAGGGAGGAGGAGGAGGAGGAGGAAGAGGAGGAGAAGGAGGAGGAGGAAGAAGAAGGACTGAAGGAATACCATATTTCATTTTTTTATTTAATCCCTGACTGTAGAATTTAAGAAAACTAAAACTCGCTGAATTGGTGCTTTCCTCCTCCTCCTTCCCCCCGTCCCCCCCCCAAAAAAAAAAGGAATAGACAAAGAGCTCCTGTAGACTCAGACAATACTGTTCTGGTGATGTCTTGGTACTCCTTTCATCAAGTACAAATAAAAATAAAATAAATGCAAGGGTAGTTCAAATGGTAGTGGGTATGTAGGAACGCAGTAGTAATAGTAGTAGTAATATTTCAAGTACTAGTGGATATTCGGTATTCAGTAGAAGGTTGTAGGGATCCAGCAGCAGCTCCATTTTTTTTTATGCGTCAGGGAGACTGGCCAAGAAAGAAAACGTGAATAAAACGAAAAAGAGAAAAGAAAATGCCTGCTTGAAAGACTCAGGCGTGGAGTCAGGAGAGATTGCCACTTTACCTTTAATTCAGATAGTAATGGTAGTAATAGCCATGCAGTCGTAGTACAAGAAGTAAACATGTCTCTTTAATAGCGTACTGCCCTGTTTAGACACTGGCGCCTTCAGTAGACTTTTATTTCACTAGTTGTATTGCCTTTCCAAGAGTCCCTGATGCACAAAAAAGAAATAGTATGTAGAGATAATGGGAGCAGTAATTCAAGCACTGGTAGCAGATATTAAGTTAAAAATAGTCTAAGTATTAACAGGTAGGCAGCGGACAACTAGGATAACACATGTAGTTAGAAGGGAAAGAGAGAGAAACATTGGGTGTCAGAGAGTGTCAGCGCTGGGTGGGCGAGCGAAGCTAAACCCCGCGGCCCACACAAGTCACGCTGAGCTGTGCATTAGGCGGAATGATGGGCATTGATACGCATTGATAGGGGAGGATCCAGCGAAAGGGAGGCGGAATTGGTCGTGACGATTCGAAAAGGGCTCGTGATTGCACCGGGAAATTAGTGACACGGGTTTTTAATTGGCACTGACGAATCGCACAGAAATTTGTCCAGCCTCTTTCCCAAATTCATGAGACTTGGCGTGACGTGAATGTATCTTTGGATCACGGTGGTTTGGGAGAGGAATATTTCTGCCTTGTATTCTTTGTTTTATTGTTTAAATATTGTGTTTCTATTTTCTTTTTCTTATTGTTAATTGTTGCTCTCTTTTTTTATGCCTGTATATATTGTGTTTCTATTTTTTTATTCTTAGTTGTTGCTATCTCTCTCTCTCTCTCTCTCTCTCTCTCTCTCTCTCTCTCTCTCTCTCTCTCTCTCTCTCTCTCTCTCTCTCTCTCTCTCTCTCTCTCTCTCTCTCTCTCTCTCTCTCGTTTACTTTCGCTCCACATGAGCCCCGCAAATTGTGAAGAGAAAAAAATTCCAGAGCGTTGAAAAACTAGAACTCTCGACACCCTTTCATTTGCATTTTTAATTCTGGAGTACCGCGCCCTGTGAGCACAACTTTCCAGCCCTGACTGCAAGTGACCCGAACCTCCTCCAGGCGGTCTCCCAAGAGGCCTGGAAATTTGACGCCCCTTTGTGATTCCAGTCATTTTCCCTCCGTCCCTCCTCACCTCCTATTTAGTTTCTCCTCGTCATTTTTTTTTTTTTTCCTCACTCCCTCCTCGTCAGCTCCTGCCTTCTGTCTCCTCAGTTCTTTGTTACTCTCCTCTATCATTCTCAGCCCTTCAGTTCGCCTCCTCCTCCTCCTTCTCCTCCTCCTCCTCCTCCTCCTCCTCCTCCTCCTCTTATTCTTCCTTCGTGATGTGCTATGCGATGTGGAAGGTTATTGCTTGTGTCCACTCGTTGGGCTGTGACAAGACGCTGCCCAGTTTTGTTACCTCAATGGTTTCATGAATTAAGGAAGTTACATGGAGCACATTTTGAGTGACACAGAGGAACCAAGCCACCAGTGTTTCTCTCTCTCTCTCTCTCTCTCTCTCTCTCTCTCTCTCTCTCTCTCTCTCTCTCTCTCTCTCTCTCTCTCTCTCTCTCTCTCTCTGCTCGACTTTTTTTCATCGTTCCTCATTTTCCTCCCCGATACTTTTCACTTCAATACCTCTTATTTGCCTCATTCTCACGTCACCACATCACACGCTTTCCTGCACTCACTTATTCCTTTTTTGTGCTGCTCTCCTCTCTCTCTCTCTCTCTCTCTCTCTCTCTCTCTCTCTCTCTCTCTCTCTCTCTCTCTCTCTCTCTCTCTCTCTCTCTCTCTCTCTCTCTTGCTGCTTTCCTGCATATTTTCCTCCTTCATTTATTCCTTCCGCTCTTATTTTTCCCCAGTAGTCAGGTTTTCCACTCAATCTTTTCATTTTCACTCGCAGCACCGCACTCATCCCTTCTTCATCCCTTCGTCAGTTCCTGCAGCAGTGTTTCTTCGCCTGTCATTCTCCTTTGACTTGGTTTTCACCGCCATGGTTTCATTGTATTCTTTTTTTTTTTTGTAGTTTTTTTTTTTTTTGTTTATTTCTTTGTTTGTTATATTCTACATTACCAAATTTTTCTTCTTAAAGTGTTGATTGATTTTTGCATCGTCAATTAATCTACTTTCATTTTCCTACCTTGTGTTAATGACTTTTCAGAGTAAGCTGTTTTCCTCTTTTTCTTAACTTTTTTTAACTAAGAAAATTTTCCCTTCCTTTTTTTTTTCATGATGAGTAATTGTATTTGTTAATCTACTTTATTTTCTTCTCCCTTATGTTAATGACTTTTTTTTTTCAAGTGAGCTGCTTTCCTCTTTTTTTCTTTTACTCTCCTTTCTCCACGCCCTCCTCTTGTCATTGTTTATTGTAATGAGTTCTCGTTTTCTCTCCCCTGTTTTTATGATTATTAGCGTTGTTGCATGCAATCATGGCGTGATGAATATGCTTCTCTCACCTCCTTTTGTGTCAGTTTTTCTTTTCGCTTTGTATTTACATTATTTCTTATTATTTCATTTATTACACCTTTTTACTTGTGATCGTTTCGTTTTTTGTTAGTTTTTTTTTTTCTATATTTGCATTCTTTTCATTATTTTCTTTTTTTCAATTTTTATGTAAATATTTTTATTTTTATTATGTGTGTGTTAATTCTCTTCGGTAACTTTTTTTAATTTTTTTTCATTACCTGATTTTTTTTCCTCTATTTCTGTTATTCTTCCTTGTTACTACTAACTTACCTTATCTCTTACATTTCATCATTTACTCTCTCTTTCTATTTCTTCGGTGCTTTCTTCATCTGTTTTCTTCCTCCACGTTCACTCTGTCACGTCATATTTCACGGCGTCCACTTGTTATCTCCTCCATTCCTTCCGCTCCTTTCTCTTCCCACAAATATTTTCCTTTTTCCCTCACCTTCCTACTTCCATTTGGCCGCGTTCATGTTTCATCCATTATTCTCTTTATCAACATTATTCGTCTTCAGTTTTAGGCTTTATCATTTTTACATCATTCACTTATTATCCCTCCCTGCCTCCTTCCCTTCTCCTGTCACCGCATTCTCCTTTATTTTTCTCCCTCTTCTATCTTCCTTCGTCTCTCTTCACTTTTCTCCTCGCTGTCTCCTTGTCCTCTGTCTCCTCTCTGGAAGATTTGGGTGAAGGTCGCTCGAGGCTTTTGAAATCCTGCCCCGAATCGCGTCTCGTAATCTATGCAAAGTGATGTGAGCGGAATCATAATGGCCATGTCCGTCTGTCTTCCTGTCTGTCTGATTGTCTCTCTGTCTGTTCGTTTCTTTGTTCGTCCCTGCGTCTGTGTCTCTCTGTCTCTGGGTCTCTGTTTGCTGTGTTTTTTTTTTTTTTTTTTTTCGTATGTCTGTCATTCTCTTTCTTTCTATCTCTCTTTTTTTTCGTTTGTATGTTTCTCTCTCTCTCTCTCTCTCTCTCTCTCTCTCTCTCTCTCTCTCTCTCTCTCTCTCTCTCTCTCTCTCTCTCTCTCTCTCTCTGTCTCCATTCTAAGTCCGTAATAAAGAAGAAAAGCTCAAAGGAAAGAAAGAAAAGGCAAGTTTGCGCGTAACTGTTATAAATTCTCCAAAAGACTATACGAAATACACACACGCTTTCTCTACGAGTATCTCTCCCTCCCTCTCCCTCTCTCTTTCGTCCCACTTCCTCCCTCACCCACCCCCACATCACTCCACCGTAACCCACCCCACCCCCACACACACTACCGTCCCCTTCTTAGTCACTCCTCTGTTCCTTTTCAAACGTATCAAGTCCAGATGTCGCCGCTGCCCGGGCTCACTTTTCGTCTTGTGGAGGGAACCCGAGGCACGGTGGGACGCGGCGTGATGGATGGCCGGGCAGTGGGAGGCACCTGACAAACAGCAGAGTATTGCTTCCCTCGGCGCCGGCTGCCAGGAACGGAAGGACGGCGGCTGGAATAAGGAGTAAGAGAAGGGAGGAATGAATGAGGTAGGGAGGGAGAAATAAGAGTTAAGGGAGACAGGGAGGGAGTAATAGGGAAGGAATGAAGGAGGAGGGAGGGAGAAACAGGGAAGACTAGAGGGAGCGAGTAATAGGGAAGGGAGGAATGAAGAAGGACGGAGGCAGGAATAGCAAGGAAAATAGGGAGTTAGTAACAGGGAGGAAAGGGGGAATTAAGAAAGGAATGGAAAATAGGAAGAAAAGGGGAGGTATCTGTTGGGAATAGGCAGGAAGAAGGGGAGGGACATAGTAATAGGAAAGCAAAAGGAAAGGAAGAAACGTAAGTGAAAGGAAATGTGGAAGGAATGAATGGAGAAATGGAAGGTCGGAAGGAAAGGGTAGGAAACTGTTGAGAGGAAGGAAGGGAGTAAAGGGGGAGAGATGAAAGAAGGAAAAAAGCGACAGCAGTGGAGAAGGAAGAAGGTGCAAACAGAAGAATAAAGCAGGGAACAATGAAGAGAAGAAAGGCAGGAGGAAACAACAGCTGAAGGGAAGGAAAAAGACGAGAGAAGAAGAAAGTTAGGGAGAGAGGGAGGAGAGAAATAACGAAGGAAATGTGAAAACGATGACTTTGGGAGAAAAGGAGAGAATGAAGTGGCGAAAAAATAATGACAGCGTAATATACACGAGCTTATTTTAAAGATGTACTGTCACTAGGATAGCATTAAATATTTAGCAGGTGTTTTAAAAAGTCATAGTCAGTTCTGGAACCTCAATAATAATAACAATAGCAATAAATAGTGGTGATATTAACTTAATTTACGATACCAGTGGTTGGATCTTAAGTAAATATTATGATAGTTTGCATGCATGACACTGAAGCGTGAATAAATCAGTGTAGCGGAGCGTTCGTGCATGCCTCCTCTCTCCCTGCCTGTATGCATGACACAAACCGCATCCCTGCATGACCTCGCTGGCTGCTTTGATATAAACACACACACACACACACACACACACACACACACTTACACACACACACATAAACCAAGCCTCTGTGAAATCTATGAAACTTGTGTCATGTATTTGTCTTCAATTAAAGCTCCTTAATGGAAAACAAACTCGTATATAAATAAATGTGTTGAGAGGGGAAGGCAAGGCGGGGCGATCGTTCGTTCTCTTTGGATCTCTACTACACATCGCTGCTCTGTTCACCATCCCCCCTGTGTGAGTTTATTGCTTTCATGCCAAGTTATTGTGTGCTCTTTTTGTTAATCAATCAGTTAATCAGTTTTATTATTATCGTTATTATTTTCTTCCTTTTTCTTCTTCCTCCTCCTCCTCCTCCTCCTCCTCTTCCTTCGTCTCTTCCTTTCATTCTCCGAGCTGCAGCAGGTTTAGAAATTTCTCTCTCTCTCTCTCTCTCTCTCTCTCTCTCTCTCTCTCTCTCTCTCTCTCTCTCTCTCTCTCTCTCTCTCTCTCTCTCTCTCTCTCTCTGCTTTATATTTGTACATTTTCCTTTCTTTATTTTTTCTCATTAGTTTATTCTTGCTATGCTGTTGTTGTTGTTGTTATTGTTGTTGTTGTTGTTGTTGTTGTGGCAGTGATGGAGGTCGTGGTGGTGGCGGCAGCGGCGGTGTTGGTGGTGGTGGTGGTGTGTGTGCTGACGTGAAGCGTGTGTGGTAATTACAAGAGCCAAGGTTTTGGGGCAAGGCAGCGTATCAGCTTGGGTATGTTTTATTTACTCCAGCAAGAATTATGCTTCGTTTACTGGAAAGATATTTATGGGCGTGAAATATAGTGGTGTTGATGGGATCTCTCTCTCTCTCTCTCTCTCTCTCTCTCTCTCTCTCTCTCTCTCTCTCTCTCTCTCTCTCTCTCTCATTCGGAAAAGACCATTCATCTCAGTTTTCAGGCAGTAACTGGAGCTTTTTAGATCTTTAGCTCCACCCACCTCTTCCTCTCTCTCTCTCTCTCTCTCTCTCTCTCTCTCTCTCTCTCTCTCTCTCTCTCTCTCTCTCTCTCTCTCTCTCTCTCTCTCTCTCTCTCTCTCTCTCTCTCCTTCGCTCCGTCGTTGCCTATATGCTTCATTTTTCATTCCATCTGCCACTACAGAATCAGTATAAAAGTTCAAAGTTCAGGAAGGAGTGTGGTGTTATAAAGTTACGGTGGCTGAGTGAAAGTGACGTGAATGAAGCGTGATTGATACTCGGCTCCTGTGGTGTCGCCGCCGCCCTTCGCTTGATTGTGTTGGTATTGTTGGTAATGACATGATTGTTATTGCTGTTATTGTTTGGTTATTGTTATTGTTGTGGTTGTAGTAGTAGTAGTAGTAGTAGTAGTAGTAGTAGTAGTAGTAGTAGTGTTATTGCTGCTATTGTTTTACTATGAAGAACACAAACATTTCAGCATTTAAGTGCAGTCGAGCGGTCAAGGGCAGAGGTCGACAAACATTCTATACTTTTCTAGGCATGAGGACTTTCATGCCTCGCTGCTTCCCGGGCTTTGATATCAGTGAATTTGTCGGAACGCAAGCATCACAAGGGCCAGAGGGTTCACGTGAGAGGTGCGAGGCTTTCATCTCTGTTCGTCAATGGGGTTTTTGTGCCTGGGTAATGGAACGCAGCGGCGCCGCTATGCAGGACAACTGACCTTTCTCGACACTGTAAGAAGAGCAGGTCAGGGACAGAGGAGTATGTACAAGGCTGTTATGCAATTCATTTTTTATTTTCTTCGTTTTCTTCAAGTGCGCAACACACCAGTGATGACTTTCCCTCCTGAGCTGCAGACGGGAAATGTTATCAGGAAATATTTTCATTAGTAAAGTTCTTTGTTTTTTAGAAAATATAAAGGCTCCAGGAGTGACCGCAAGCCTCACCTGGCCGCCGCGACCTCAGCGTGAGGCAACTGAATTATGTCCCATTTGCCCGCGAGGACCTCTTGCTCCCCCTCCCTCCCTTTCTCCCCTCCACCAGCCAGCCAGGCAGCCAGCCAGCTGTCTGATGCCTGGCCGCCCCTCAGCGTTGCTGCAACTTTATAGTTTTAGTTTTACTTACCTCTGTGTGTGTGTGTGTGTGTGTATATATATATATATAGACACACACGCGCACACACACACACACACACACACGCTGATCTCCATACAATTCTTTTCCCATTGAGAGGAACGATATTTCAGAGATGGACAAAAGAGAAAGAAAAACTTGGAGGCTTGGAGGCTGAACGGGTAAAAAATACCACCATCCTTCTCCGTCCGTCAGAGACCTTCTGCCTCTCGTCCACGTCCACGCCTTTGTCCGTGACAGCAGCCGCATCACCTGGTTCTTTCAGTGTCCATCTTGACTAGAGCGGAAGACCGTATTATGATCACTTGCTTGTTAATATTAGGAAAACAATTTCTATTCCCGCCTACATATATATGACAAATCGTAAACCATCAATGATGAAATTTCTTTTTGCAATTAAAGCGCGAAGTTTTTACAGAATTACACCACAGTAAAGAGGAAAAGAGAGAACAACAAGAGCCATTTTCACTTATTGCCAAGACTGACGCTATACAAAGGCCTGTGCGGAACGGTGCGGCAGCGTGGTGGCGCGGCGCGGCAGGGAGACCGTGGCTGCTGGACTCTGGATAACGAAATTCCATTAGTGCCGCTCTGCCACCCGAGGAACCCAAGCGCGTAAAATCGTATTTCTGGGAAGGATTGTTCAGTTCACTGTTTATAAGATGATTCAGGATCAGTTCGTTTTCAGACAAGAGTGGCAGTTTATTATGATTGATGGTTTGGAGCGTGTGAATCTTGAGTGTCGCCGGTTGAAGTGGGTCACGGGTGCTCCAGAATTAGGACAGCTGTGGTGACCGAAAGTCCGTTGTGTTCCCTGCGCTCTTTGTCCTTCAGTCTCTAGGGACATTCCTCCTCTAATGATATAAAGCGTCTCATTTTTCTCTTGGGATATTGAGAGTTCGAGAGACGATAATGGAATAATTCGAGAGTTCAATTTGTTGACTTCCTGATTATTTTCTTCTCTTGCAAGTATTTCTTCTGTTTCTTGCGCTCTCTTGCTTTTCATTCAGATTTTTCATACCTTTCATTTTTCCTTTCATTCTTTTCTTTCCTTAGTCGCTGTTGTTTTATTTTTATTATTATTTATTTTTTTTATTAATTATTTTTTTTTTTTTTACTTTTATTTATCCATTTATTTATTCACGTTTTTGTTTTGCTGAGATGGTCGATGTTTGGCGCGGCTCTTGCATAAGCAGCATTAGCGCCTCACGCACACTCCTATTTCACACTTTCCTCCCTTTATACCTTTCATTTTCCGCTTGTTTTCATTCTTCCCTTTGTTCACAGTCTGGTCGTTTGAGGTGAATTAATCAGTCCTATACGCTTACTTTTATAAAATACATTCGCACTTACCTGCACTCCTACTTCATCATTATCTTTCCTTATTCCTTCCATTGGTTAAGCTTCTCTATTTACATTCGTTTGTTCCTTTACTCATCTGATTATTTTTTCTGAGAGAGTTGTGAGCAAGATTAGCGCCATGTACATTCATATCCTCTTCCCTCATCTCTCATACCTCGCTGCTTTTATTTTTACAGTCTCCCCTTCCTTGATTAGTAAGTAAGTCTTTCAGATGAGGGGATCGATTTTATAAGAAACCTTTATTAGCAGTATCAGCACTCACATTCTTCTATACGCCAAAATTTCTTCATAAGCAGCATCAGCGCCTTACCTCTCCCTATATCACAAGAATTCATCAAAACCAGGAGGCAGGAATCTCTCTACTTGACGTTCTATCTGAGGCCAAATTAATTACAGTGTCGCGCAGTCTCTAGTGATCGTGTGTCGCGTCGCGCTGGATTGATGGACTCACGGCTACGATTTCGCTTCAGTTTCCACTATTTCCCCATCACGCTGCCTGTCCATCGCTTCACACGCCGCGCCACACCTACATTGCAAGCAATTTCCCTTTTTCCTTTTCGTTTCCATGTACTACGGCAATGATTTTTCTTCAGTGCTTCCCCATTGTGCTGTTGACCCATCGCCTCACACACCACGCTACGCCCCAGCTAAAAGCAATTTCTCCCTTTGTTTATTGTTTCTATTGCAGCTGTGCGTCACCATTGTCATTTTTCTGTCATTTTTTGAGGCTGTGTTTACTCGTATGCGTTCTGCTTTTTCATAGAGGTCCAGCTGGCTCGGTGATGAAGTCCTCTCGTGATAAGTACAATGGCAATTGTTCGAGACTCGCTCAGACCTTTAGAGAATATAGTGAACATGAAAAAAAATTGAGAAAATACAAAGGAAATCATAAACACAGGAAACTAGCGAGCTGGAAAACAGAAATAGCAGTAGTCGGTAATCAGATCTATGGGAAATTTCAATAAATATGAAAAAAAAAATAAAGAAAAATACAAAGGATATCATAAACACCAAACACTCAACTAAAAAAAGTAAAAGACAGTAATCAACGAACACCCAAATATCTAAGCCACACCATCACTCCAGCCCAGGCGTGTTCGTGCTTGTGGGTGGGGAGAGAAAGACTAGCGAGGAGGAGGAGGAGGAGGAGGAGGAGGAGGAGGAGGAGGAGGAGGAGGAGGAGAAAGAGAGGCCGGGAATGGAAAACGGAGAGGGTTAGAGAGCGATCGTTTTGTGCGACGCCCCTGGAATCATCTAGCGAAGCCCTTAAAACTCCAATTCACTGTCACATTCACAGCGATCTTACTTAGGCTTGTTGCGGACCAGAGAGGGAGGCGAGGGAGGCAAGGAAGTTTCAAGGGTGTGAGAAGAAAAGGGTGAAAGAAAACGGAGAAGTGCTGAAGGTAGAGTGATTTAGAGAGATGAAGATTTATGGTGGAGAAGAGAGATCTGCCGCACGGGAAGATGATGGAGAGGGCAAGTGGAGGATGTGGCGCGGAAATGAAAGACTAGTGAGGGGAAGGGAAAGGAGAGTGAGGGAAGGAGACGGACAAGAGACATGATAAATGAAGAAGGAAAGGCGAGAGAAAGTGATCCATGGGAGGGAAGAAGGGACAATGTGAGAAAATATGGAAATGTATGTAATTCGTAGTTATAGAGGTGAAAGAAGAGAGAAGGGACAAAGAGTTCGGAAAGGGAAAGGAAAGACTTGGAGGAGGGAGGGACTTGCTGGAGGGATCACCTTACCCTCTGACTTCTATTTGTCTTCCTGTCGGCAAAAGTAACACGGAGTGACGTAGCATTCAAAAGACACTGTTATTTGACCATCACGCCTCCTAGGATCAGTACTCGCCGCCGCCCCAACGTGACGCATTCTGACATTGGTGAAGCAAAATGCAGCAGTGTGACGTGAGGCCAGCACCGAGTGAAACTGTTCAGTGCAGTTCTGCGGATTTGTCACTTCGCTTTTCATAACTTGTTTCCGATAGTGATATGTGTTGATAGTGCAAGAGTACGTGTCCATGTGCAGTGAGCTGTGATGTAACTTCCACGTATGTGTTAATGTTTCATATATCGTATCTGAAGTAACACTGCATTCAATTCTAAAGTCAACCTGAAGCCACGTTGAAATGGTATTTGCTTAGTAGAAAGGACGGAAGGACAGACAATAACGGGGCCTCCAGAATGTGTTGTGCAAGAATGTCGCCTTCCTTCAGGACTTCTGGAGCCTGACAAGGGTGGTGACACCTCGAGCTGGTGACTGACGCTCCGACTCACTTAGTTGGCTGGTGAGTGTGTTCGTGTTACTGAGGCGTAACACAACAGACACAAAGGAACTGGAGGTATTTCCACTACTGCTCATGGAAAAGGAATCGACGGTATTAATGGACAAAGAGTAAGAACAGATAAGACTACCTGTGTGAGTGCAAGGGGAAATGGATGGAAGGAGTTGGTGGAGGGGGAGAAGAGGGCGGGCCTAAAAGATCCACTTCCAAGGCAGCTCCAGTCAATGAGAGCTATCGTACAAAATAGAATGGTAAGCGTCGCTTTGGCTAGAAATATAAGTAGGAGTTTAGTAGATAGGAAAGTTATGGACTGTTCATGTGGTGCAAGAAATGGGCAGCATCGCACTCAGCAGGCGACGCGAGCGAGAAAACAACCGTGAGTAGGATTGTAGTGTCCCGTGAAGAGCAGCTGCAAAATGGTCTTCCCTTACTCGCAGCTGTTTCTTTATGCTGAGACAGTCGATGTTATAAATGGTCCTTGTTAGAAAGATTAGCGTTATGTACAGTCTGGTCTGGTTTGGAAAGCTTACTTATATGAAGACCTTTGACCACACAAAGCTTACCGAATGCTTCATCACGTCTACAGTATCAAGACACAACCAACTAAATACGCCAGTTCCTTTTTAAACTCTTTCTTTGGCCTTTCTTTAACCTTTAGTAGATTTTCGTCATTCTCTCTCTCTCTCTCTCTCTCTCTCTCTCTCTCTCTCTCTCTCTCTCTCTCTCTCTCTCTCTCTCTCTCTCTCTCTCTCTCTCTCTCTCTCTCTCTCTCTCTCTCTCTCTCCTTCTTCTTTACTTGTGGAAAATGAACTTATATAATTTACTTTCCTTGAAGTGTGTGTGTGTGTGTGTGTGTGTGTGTGTGTGTGTGTGTGTGTGTGTGTGTGTGTGTGTGTGTGTGTGTGCTCGCGTTTCTGCTTACCTTATTACTAACACTGTCTCCCTCCTCCTCCTCCTCCTCCTCCTCCTCTTCCTTCTACTCCTTCTGTCCTTTATCTGCAGGAGGGACACGACTCAGCGTTTATCCAGCGGCAGGGTGAGAGACGGCGGCAGCACAAAGGGGCGTTATGTAGCGTGCACCTCAATAGCTCCTCCTCGCTGGTCCCTTTGCTCTTTATCTGACGATGCTCCTCGCGCCTCCAGCCTATAAAGCGATGCCCAGTGCGTCCTCCTCTCTCCCTCACCTCCCCCCGAAGCGTCAGTCTCAAGGGGAAGCAAGACTTGTATCCCTCTCCGCCGCCTGTCGACTTAATGCATCGTAATCAACTTCTACAATTGCCGTGGAAAGTTTTGGTGGCGCCTCAAGTGAGTGGTTGCCAGTCTTATGTGGACCGCTTGGCCAGACAGTCTTGGTTTTGTCTTCCCAACCTATCTTTCTTTCTCTCGTCTTGTATCGTCTTGTGTTTCCCTCCTCACCACCCGCTGTCTGGTCTAGTCTATCTTCTCTTCACTGCCGCACTTCGTCTCCGCCCCTTCATGTCCCAGCGCTTCTTTTTTTTGCTCCTCACAAGAACTGTTTTTAAGACTCTTCCAGCCTTCCCCTCTGCTCCTTCCCAGTGAATGTGTTTAAGTTGTCTCACCCTTTCTCTCTTTTTCCATTAACTTGACGCTGTAATTCTTTAACTCTCTCTCTCTCTCTCTCTCTCTCTCTCTCTCTCTCTCTCTCTCTCTCTCTCTCTCTCTCTGGTAAAGACAAAAATGGCATCGCTCCCTGAATACAGACATCCCAAACATCCCCGTCACTACCACGCCACTAACATCACACGATTAAAAGCAGGAACACGCCGCGCTCTTAGGTATCCCCTGCAAATGTGGACCTCGACGCATCAGGAGGTACCGATTAGTGCTTGGACAGTCCAGGAGGAATTGTTTCGTAACAGTGATTTCCTGACTCCCAGAAGACGTTTAATGGGAAGTTTGATTTATTTATTGTTTTTTTCTCTCTTTCTTTTCTTCATTACATTTGTTCTTGTCCTAGGTTTATAGCTCTTGTAGGCTTATTTCTGCAGGTCTAGATGGTCACTCTGCTTTTTTTTTTTTATGAACAATGGAGGAAGAATTAAGGGCAAAAACAACTACAAGAAAAGAGAAAAGTACAGGAAACAAATACAGGGGAAAAATGGCTCGCTAACTGTCTCGTCCATTAAAGAAAAAGAAAGAATAGTAAAGAAAAATGCGTTATGCATATGTTGACATGAAGTTATGACTGGCGAATGACACAGAGAC
Organism: Scylla paramamosain; assembly: GCF_035594125.1. Lineage (NCBI taxonomy): Eukaryota > Metazoa > Arthropoda > Malacostraca > Decapoda > Portunidae > Scylla > Scylla paramamosain. Next base: position 22,642,363 of record NC_087160.1, read on the forward strand.
GTAGGAAGAAAATTTACACATCCACACACACTCACACACACACTCACACACACACACAGGGCGGCAAGAGGAAATGCTGTCAGAAGCACTCACGCCCCCTCCGTCTCAGGGCCGCGGGCAGGACTTTGTAACGGGTGATCAAGGCGGCACAATAAACCCATTAGGCGCCTCCTGGGATGGACTGTTAGCAATGCCTCACCGCCACGCCCGTCCTTGACATGTTTTCCTCAAGTGGTAGTATGTTGCATAGTAGTAGTAGTAGTAGTAGTAGTAGTGCCCATAGTAGTAGTAGTTGTAGTTGTTGTTGTTATTATTGTTGTTCTAATACTAGCGTTGTTGTTGTAATACTAGCGATAATGACAGTGGTAGTAGTGGTAGCAGCAGCAGCATCAGCACTAGCAGCACTAGTAGTAGCAGTAATAACAGCAGTGATAACTACAAAAATACCTGTAATGCGATCAATAATGATAATAATAGTAGTACTAGTAATAGTAGTAGTAGTAGCAGTTATTGTTGTATTAGCAGTAGCAGTAATAACAACAACTAACACCACAAAAACCCTTAAAACATCCCTAGAAACTGACGAATATTCCCACGAAGACACACAACACCTAATATAAACAAAAAATAACCCCATCACCCCACACAAACAAAACACCACCTACTAACACAACACCAGGCCACACTAACCGCACCATTAAACTCTACAGTACCTAGCCTCCCCCTTCATCACACACACACACACACACACACACACACACACACACACACACTACCGCTGGCCTCACTCACTCAGGAAGCCTCAGCCTTAACTCCTTGCCACCCACCCCTCATATTCCGGCAGTACAGTCCTAAGCCCTCCCTCTTAGTCGCATCTGGCCTCAAGGGATCTACAGCCCCCACAGCCTCCGCGAACCAGCCAGGACCTGCTTCAGGATAGAGGGAGGATCTCTTTCACGTAATCCCCAGGTCTCCAAGAGCGTAGTTCCTCCCCAGGCTCCTCAACTTCCCATCAACAAGGGATAAAGGGGTGAAGAGACGAAGCCACTCAGATTCTCTCTCTCTCTCTCTCTCTCTCTCTCTCTCTCTCTCTCTCTCTCTCTCTCTCTCTCTCTCTCTCTCTCTCTCTCTCTCTCTCTCTCTCTCTCTCTCTCTCTCTCTCTCTCTCTCTCTCTCTCTCTCTCTCTCTGTGTGTGTTTAGTTGGTTAGTTAGAGGTGGTCTATAAAAGTTACGTTAATCCTGTGACCCAGTTCATCCTGCGTCCTAGTTTTTCCTTTGGCCCAGTTCAGGTTAATGTGAGTTTGGATGTTGGTTGTTGTTGTTGTTGTTGTTGTTGCTGCTGTTGCTGCTGCTGCTGTTGTTGTTGTTGTTGTTGTTGTTGTTGTTGTTGTTGTTGTGTTTTGCTGCTGATTGCTATTGTTACTGTTGGCTTGAATTGGTACTGTTATTTATTGTTTGTTGTTAAGTGAGTGAGAGAGGTGTTTTTTGTCAGAGAAAGAGAGAGAGAGAGAGAGAGAGAGAGAGAGAGAGAGAGAGAGAGAGAGAGAGAGAGAGAGAGAGAGAGAGAGACGTGATGGTGAGGGAGAGATACGCAACGTACTTTCTCCTCCCTTCCTAACAGTATTTGAGTTTTCTTTACTAAAATTGATTCCTTAAATAAAAATGGAGAAAGAAAGCCAATCCCAAACTACGGAAAAATGCGAACTCGTTAATAGAATTTCAGACTATCTTTCCAAGAGATTGAACGAGTCGCAAACGCACGCACGCACGCACACGCACACGCACACATACACAATCTTTCTCTCTCTCTCTCTCTCTCTCTCTCTCTCTCTCTCTCTCTCTCTCTCTCTCTCTCTCTCTCTCACACACACACACACACACACACACACACACACACACACACACACACACACACACACACACACACACACACACACACACACACACACACACACTACTACACAATACAATACAACGCATACTTAATCACGTACACCACGCAATATAACAGAACACACGCAGTTCGCCTCTACCTGTACACTAGTAAATTATTATTGAAACCCTCACGCTTTGAAGGTTCCTCGACGCGCCGCCACCCGAGCAGTGGTCAGCGAGTGAGCGAGCACTGTAGACACGCTCAGTTATCCGTGCAATAAACATCAAAAGGGAATGACATAAATACACACTAAAGGGCATGGAGGGAAGCACTCGCATCCATATCATCATTAGCTGTGAACTCATAAACAACGACGTAAGTATTTGCTGTTATTTTACTCCTAACTCAAACAGGAGTATTTTAATCCTAACTCAAATACAACATAAACTATTTGCCATTACTTTACTCATCCACAGTTTTGTATGTTTTTTTTTTTCTTCTTCTTACTTTTGCAGCAGCGATATATGACCACGATATTGCTGCACATTAACATAAATCTATCAGTCAGTCAACTCAAACTCATAAATAACAAGAGTCTTTATGATATCAAGACTCTAGATTAAGGGGGAAAAAAAAAACTTGGTGATTTCCTTCATTCAACGTCATTTAATGCTTAGATGAAAAGGTGAACTGTTAGGTTAAGATTTAGGTTAGATTTGTTTAGATTAGGTTGGGTTAGATTTATGTCAGTTGGGTTTAGTAAGGTTAGGTAAGGTTAAGTTAGATTTAGGTTACGTTAGGTAAGGAGCAGCCGAAAGAAGGTGGTGGTGTGATGATGATGGAAAAAAAAAAAAAACAGCAGGAATAAACCCAGCTTCCTTGAAATTCCAGAAGATTCACAGCAAGTATTCAGATTCATCTCACGTAAACCAGCAGCCACTCGTAAATGCATCACCGACAGCGTCTTAACCATTTGTTTCTTGGACTGCCTCTCTCATATTCATCTCCCAGCCTTACAATTTCAGCTCCAATCTACGAGTATCTCACTTTCCGTCTCCTGGCATTACAATTTTAACCTTCAACTGTTCCAGTCGCGCAAACAGCTTCCAGGCAAAACGCGATTCCGGCCAGCCTCCAAGCACGGCATTCCAGTCAGTCTCCTTTCATAAATCTCAATATTACTCGTAGCCCCCTTTGCGCGTCTCAGTCTCAGCCCCCGGGCACCGCAGAGTTATTACTGACGCGTAGTTTAACTCTTTCACTGTGATAACAACAATTCACACCACTAAATACAGTGTATGAAATCTTTATAGGCACGTACAAGAAAGAAGTGCGGTAGAAAAGAACAGATTTTGCAGCATAATGTTAGGAGGTGGCTGTAGCACAAGGAAAAACGTCTCAGAGTGGTTAGATGGAGACAAAAAATGAGCGGAATAAGAGTGAAAGGGTTAATCCTCAAAAATATACAACAGTAAAGACAGGATGCAGCCAATGAGTGAGTGAGTGTGTGTGTGTGTGTGTGTGTGTGTGTGTGTGTGTGTGTGTGTCTCTTTACCACACAGTTATTTCATCTCCTTTGTTGCACTTTCAAATCTCTCCTTCACTTAGCTTCAGTCTCCTTGAAATCATGTCTTGAGATGATCGCGGGAAGGAAAGGACAAAGTGAGGAGAGAGTCGCAGGAGGAAGAGAGCGGCTCAGAGAAGGACGCGAAGTCAAGGCGCTGGGAGGAACTGAGAGCAATGTAACGAAGTACTCGCAACATGAGGCAAGGAGGCGAGGAAGGGTTTGAGAAGTAAGAGAGAGAGAAAGAAGATAAACCAGTAGTGTGTGTGTGTGTGTGTCTGAGTGGAAAAGGAAGGAAGAAAGGAAGAAAGAAAAAGGTAAATGATATCAAACTATTATTAATATAACTTTTCTTTCCTCTTACTCCCCTCTTTCCGAGTATATTTGTATAATACTCTGTCTGTCTGTATGTCTGTTTGTTTGTCTGCCCCTCTCGCTTACTCACGTAGGGATAGACGAGCAAGTGGAATCAAGCACTGTAATTAATAACCCTTAAATCCCCAACCGCTGCTGTAATCTCCCCTTTTACGCAGATGTTGCTGTTGTCAAGTCCATCACCACCACCACCACCACCACCGCTGCCATTCTCAATCTAGACTAGAAAAATTTATCTCCCACATCTGTTACTGATCGATTTTGTCTTTCTTCTGGCTGTAGTGTAGGAAGACGAGAGAGAGAGAGAGAGAGAGAGAGAGAGAGAGAGAGAGAGAGAGAGAGAGAGAGAGAGAGAGAGAGAGAGAGAGAGAGAGAGAGGGGGAGGGAGAGAGAATAGGAAAAACTATCTGGTAACTATGGCACAAGGGAATGGGAACATTGGCTTCTTTTGTTTTTATTACATTCTGGTACGTCAGAGTGAACGTCAGTGTCGAGAGAGAGAGAGAGAGAGAGAGAGAGAGAGAGAGAGAGAGAGAGAGAGAACTACATAAGGGACTTCTCCTACTCCATTTTCCTATACAGTTCCAAATAAACAAACATTCAAACACTCGCTTTGTATCCCACACACAAGAGAAGAAGAGAAGTAGCAGCACATACGTAACACAGCCAGACCATCACCCACACAGTAACTCAAGCCAGAATATAGATCCAGTAAATTAAGTTGAAGATCACAAACACCCCCGCCACGATAATCTTCGACCACAGCACCATACGGTCACCAGGTTTACTCGAGCATAAGGAACCCGCAGCACTGCCCGCCTTCCCCTTCTTGTTGTCCCTGAACGTCTTGAAGCCCACCATGATCACCGCGTCCTTGGGCACCGAGTAGAGGCAGGCGTCCACCAGCACGTGAAAAATGATAGTGAGGAAGGTGATGCCGATGCAGAATATGAGCCACACGTCCACCATTTTGAAGTACGAGGTCTTGGGGAGGGACGCAGACACCTGGTGAACGGAGAGAGAAGGATAGAGTAGTAGTAGTAGTAGTAGTAGTAGTAGTAGTAGTGAATCGTGATTGCGTAGAAAAAAAAATAGTGTCCGGTGTAAACTAAAATCCCTTCACTGCAGTTATAAATACGGGCAGACAGACATATTTAGACAGATAGATGGTTGGACAGACACAGATAAACAGACAGACAGGCAGACAGACTGATATTAATATTTGTGCAACACAATAGTGATACAGTATGCCCAGAGAGAGAGAGAGAGAGAGAGAGAGAGAGAGAGAGAGAGAGAGAGAGAGAGAGAGAGAGAACTATCATACCTGCGAGAACAAAGTGGCAATGACGAGTTGCACGGTGAGGGCCGCCATCATTCGCACGTCGAAGATGCTGGGGCGGAAGAAGAGCGTGAAGTAGTCCACCACGAGCAGCACTAGTGTGGGCAGGTAGATGTTGAGCACTGCGTAGCTGGCCAGGCGCTTCAGGGGCACGCGCACCCACATCTCGCTGTACGTGCTGGACTCGCCCTTCACCAGCTCCAGTGTTCCGACCTGCACGGGGGAGGGTGCCAGCGTTACCCAACGGGGAGATGAAGTGTGAGTGTGTGTGTATTCATTCACTGTATTGTCCGCTGCTGGCCTTTCTCGAGACAGCCGGCCGTCCCCCTATGGAAAGAGTTCAGAGCTCATACTGACCAATTTTTGGGTTGGACCGAGACCACGCACACACAACACACCGGGATAACGAGGTCACAACTCCTCGATTTAATCCCGTACCTAATCACTGCTAGGTGAACAGGGGCTACTCGTGTAAGGAGACACACCCAAATAATCTCCGCCCGCCCAGGGAATCAAACCCTGGCCCCTCGGTTGTGAGCCGAGTGCGCTAACCACTACGCTAGCGTGCGTGTGTGTGTGTGTGTGTGTGTGTGTGTGTGTGTGTGTGTGTGTGTGTGTGTGTGTGTGTGTGTGTGTGTGTGGCGCTCACCGTGTACTCCACCAGCAGTTCGTTGCCAAAGTTGGTGACAGAGGACGAGGTAAAGTTAAATTCGAGGAACACCTTGGAGGCCGAGGTGATCCTGAAGCGCATGAAGCAGTGCTGCAGGTCGAAGGGGTACAGGCCTAGGTGCAGCGTGCAGGTGAACACTGTGCCGTACTTCCTCACCGCCGATATGGGGTTGTGTTCCCCAGAGAACACATCCTCTATAAATAGCAAAGGAAGTGCACGTTATGAAAAGGCAGTTCAGAAAAGTACAAAAAGAAGAATCTTATTAGCCGACTGCACGGGATAATACACGCGGCACGCTGGAGTCACCTGCCAGGGAGGCCACGTAAGTGTTTACCTTCAGCGGGGGAGGAACTGTTGCGCTCCACGGCGTTGGCAAGTCGGTTAACCCGCACGTTGGTCTCGTAGTCCATCTTGGTGTGGTGGCCGTCCACTGTGTTGACGAAGGCCACCTCGGGCGCCCACAGCAGCCTCACGGTAGCCAGGGACAGCACGTTCAGGTTGCTGTTGTGCTTCAGGTTGCGGTAAAGCAGTCTGTTGTCCACCCAGGTGAGAGAGAGCGTGTAGGAAACCTCGAGGGTCATAGCGAGGGTGTTCACGCCCAGGGACTCGACGCCTACTGTGAGCGTAATGGGCAGGCTGACGCCACCCTCCTCCTGCTCCAGACGCGGCGGGAGGTGGTTCTGGTAGTCCTCGGGGAAGCTCACCACCTCGCACCCCAGCTCGTCACTCTTGTCCCGACAGTCGTGCTTGAAGTCACAGCGATGATCTATCGCAATGCAAGTTGCGTCGTCACACGTGAAGTGACCAGGAGGACACGGGGACAGCAGCAAGCGACGCAGTCCGCCTGCCTTCTGGCCACACACGCTCCTCTCAAGCTTCCACCATCGGCGCCCCATCGGGAAGTTCAGGCTGGTGTTGACCATGGTGGCAATGGTGTGGTTAGTGACAGAGTCCAGCCACACCCAGACTTCTTCCTGCAGCATGATCTTGTAAGCTCCGTAACCAAGAAACTGCAGCTCCCCGACATCAGGTTGAACCACCATGAAGTACACATTCCGGAGCTCCAACTCGCACGTCCCCAGCAGAGAAAACCTCTTGGGTCCTTCAAAGAAACATATGACACACTTGGCGTTCGTATTGCAGTTCACGTCATCCAGACCACCTCTACCATTTATCGAGACACAGTTTTCATACTGAATGCCGTTTGGCTCCTGTTTTTTCCACATTATATCACCGCGTACAGGAGTCTTGCCGTCCCTCCACACTCCTTCTTCCTGTATGTCGGTAATGTTGAGCCACTGGTCAGCGTAGCAGCTGTGGCTTGCGGGGAATTTTGCCTGAGCCTTGTCTACCAGTGCAAGTATTTCCTGCCTGTCTGTGGCGCTAGGGTGGCGGGAACCCATCGAGGAACACAGATACTGAGACTCCACATGGGTCAGAGACGGGAACCAGTACGTCATATCGAATTTATCCTTACAAAAGTCATCAAGAGACGCCTCGTAACTGGTGACCTCCTGCAGCGTCCACCCCACCTCCCAGGACACGTAGTTCCCCTGTGGGTCGTCCTCACAGCGGGCCATTCGTTGGATCTCCCCAGCGGCCAGTACTCGGTCCCACACGTTCACCTGCACCCAGAGCATTGAAGAAAGAAGTGAGTGTTAGCCAATGTGCTTGCAGTGACGGGAGATTGGTTATTACAACATCTACTAGGACTCATTGGATCATCATGAGTACTTTGAGCTTTGTAAAGGTGTAAACGCAACTTTTATAACCCACAATCAAAAGTTGCGTCTTATTCTGGCGGTTTAGATTGCAATTATATAACTGTTTTTCCACAAACTTGCGAAAAGTAGCGGAAAGTCTTTCTTGGCCTCGCCCACCCGAATATTTTTTCCTCGAACGGTTCTTAATTTTCTTCTGCCAGCCACTTTGAAAATCTTAACTTAATTCTTTGACTTGAATCTTTTCGCTTGGGTCTTACGCAGCTGCTGCCTCACTTGTATCAAAAAATCACTTGAACATTAAATGAGTCCTTTATTAATCTCGTTATTTATTTTTATTTTATTTTTTTCTTTGCAGACGACAACGCTTCACAGCGGTGTTCCTGGTTGTGTGAAGTTAGGAAACCATTTAACTATTTTTTTTATCCGTTATGCAATTTTCTTCAAATATTCTGGAATTTTTAAAACAATCGCGTCAAGGCGACCCATATCCATATAAAAAAAAAATTCTCGCTCAGCCTCGATGGGTACGGGGCACCATCCACCCATTGTGCTGTCACACCTGCATCGCGAAACATTAGATGCAAACCCACCTGAAGAATCGGAAACTTTCGTTATATTAACCCCGACGAAAAAAAAAAAAAAAAAAAAAAAAATATATATATATATATATATATATATATATATATATATATATATATATATATATATATATATATATATATATATATATATATATATGTGTGTGTGTGTGTGACGTATCGAAAAACACTATGTTGACATTGTTTCATGAAGCAATCGATGTCATGAAATATAAGCAAATTCTCCCTTAATGTCTTCTGTGGATCAGTGTCGAAGTCTCATCGGCACATTTAGTACTTTCTGATGCGAGTTCTTTCTTTAATGTAGTTTCTTTGATGGGGTTTGATCACGTGTCCTGACAACTGTGTATAACGCACAGCGAAAATGTTCAATTTCCAAACACCGCCGTCAGACTAGCATTCATTATGGCTCCTCATTTATAAGTTAGAATGATTTATTGAGCAAGTAAAACAGTGCCTGGGTGCCTGAGTGTGGCGGCGCGGCGAAGGAGGCAGGCAACACATCCCGGGCGGCAGACAGTGGCGAGCCTCAGCCAGCCCGCCTCGGTTATTGACCTGCCAGGCTGAGGCAGCTCACTGTCTCGAAACACACTCAGGCATAAGACATTTCTGGTCCTTCCTTTCTCAGCCAAAGGATCCAAGGGAAGGCCTTCCTGGCCACCACTGAATTCCATGTCTCGTTCGTTCATGTGACGTCACATCACGGCCTTGCCATTCCTCTTTGTGGCTCGTGTGTCAGCTAAGAAGTATGCTTTGAACGCTTTAAAATTTTGCGTTTGCATTTCTCGTCTTCTGAATATGGAAGTTCTTTTATATTATGTCAGCTCTGTTCTGTCCTGCCTTGACCTTGTGGAGACTTATGGGTGATGAAGGCCCGCCATCTTTCTCTGATATTGCTTGCGCTATTGTATCTTGAGTGGCCTAGCTTTCCGACACCTGTCACGAGCCCCAACAGTTCCTCCTTCCTGGACACAGGCTCTCACTCACCATGTCGCAAAGAAAAGGAACCATACAACCTTTCCATTTCCTAGTTTTCTTTATCTCTTGGAAGTATCGTAAATAAAATCCAGGAGACCCCATCACGTAACAGTATAATGTATGAGTCCCGCAAAAGCTCTTTTGGAAATGTAATGCTTTATTTGCAGAGTTTTGGCAACCCATTTTTAAGAGAGTTGGTAATACTTTTGCTCTTGCTACAGGCAATCGAAAACTTTCGATAGACTCTTTCATAAAGTTTCAGGTTTGGTTCCAGAGACTGTGTCTGGGAGGGTGGGGGATTGAGGCAGTCTGGAGTAGCGCCACTCTTGGGAGACGCGGAGTGGCGCGAGGGAAGGCTGCGAGACCTCCCAGCAACACGGGTTAACACAATGTCTTCCACGTGGGTTGCCCTCTATGGCTACGGCTTTCCAAGATGGTAAAACCAGAAAACTCAACGTAACGATCTCCTCAAATGGGAATTGGATCTTGCGCTGATCCCTCAGGAAATTACATTTATGGTAAATTCATATTATCAGTTCGGGGCAGCGCTGAGCCTGGAGTTGCTGGAACACCACTCTCGCAGTGCTAGAGCCTCGCCGCCAACCCTTCCAGCACGCATGGCTGAACCCTTGGCCTTGACCTTGCTGCGTAGCGATCACCTCTGTGCTTAAGAGATTCCAACGAAATCATGACAACAAGACAAAGATTAGTCGTTCCCTCGCTGCTGGAATATTCGGACAACAACTCCCAGCTGGCGTCACGGGGTAGGCCCGACTATCAGCCGTCCTGACGCCACCTGACCCTTCACTTTTTCTCCATCGCGCTGGCATGGTGATGTATGTACGTATATCAGTGTGTCAGGTTCGCCTCACAGCAATGACGCACCCTCGCCTTCACCCGCCGCAGGGACATGCTCACCTAAAAACGAGCAGTCCAGCGTGACTGTTGTCAGTGTGGCTCGCTTGGTGCAGAGCATTTCTGGTCATATTGACTTAGCCACGCTGCCCTGCACTCTTGATTGTTTAATCTTTAAACTGTGGGTCCTCGAATGAGGGACTTTCCCACAACGTGGACAAAACTAGACATCATAATAAAAGGCAAAAATCAAAATCTGACAGCATAATGAACGAGAAAATTTTGAATGTGAAATATAAAAGTGGCACATAAAATTCATAGTTCATAGGAACGGTGTAAAGATGATGATATTTAATTTTAACCATAGTTCACGTTTATAGAAAGTTTAGAAAGTAAGAAAAAAGACATACATTATTGGTTGATATAAACTTTCTACACACTCATACATATTTTACTTCTGTAATTTATGATTCAAAAAATTTAATTGAGAGGGAAATTTTTTAGTTCCAAAAATTTTATTTTTTTCCAGCTCTGAACGTTAGCAAAAAGAATTTTCAATCAAAATTTTTACCTGATAATAGAGGTATGTTCCTTGCTTAAAGACAAAATAATTATGCGCTTGTTTTGTGTTCATAGGTGCGCTGTGAAGATAATAGTATTTAACTTTACCATATTTTACATTTAAAGAAAGTTTGCAAGGCAGAAAGCCACGATTTATTTATTGATATATGCTTTCTATTTATATACATTTTTTTAATTCTACATTTCATTATTGAAAATTGTGTAGTTTTGAGAGAAATGTTTAAGAGAATTTCCTTCAGTGCTGTGATTGGTTGTCAGGAGGGAAGAGCGCCGGATTGTCCGCACTCTGCACGCGTTATCAACCAAGATTTATTAGCTTGTTAAAGAAAAGAACGTACATTTTTTACATATTACAGAATAATGTTCGCATAATTTCAATTGAAGAGGATAATTGCTTTATTGAAGATTATTAGAGATGGTTGTCTGAAAACATTCAGCTTTCTTTGTGCAAGTAGCGTTTGGAGAATTTTTAAACTTAGCTTTCAGTCACAGTGGGAAAAGGGAAGATTGCTTGTCACCAGCCTGCCGCGAAACCTGAGACAGACACACTCAGAAACAAAGAATGGAAAAAAAATAAGAAGAATAAGATCAAAGCACCTAAATGCAAGAGAACAGAACTACTTCGTGACGCTTGAGGCGATACCTGGGAGAGGTCTGCGCTGAGGCTGCGTTTGGGGCCGTTGCCTTGACCCAGCACGACGCGAGACCCGGAGAAGGAGGCGCCCACCTCGTATTGCTGCTCGTTGTTGAGGCGCCCGTCCACGTAGGTGCTGATTACGTGCTGCCGGTGGTCGTAGGTGAAGCATAGGTGGTGCCATCTGGGGCAGAGAATTGAGTAGCTGTGTCATTGTGTCATTGTTATCTCTTAGTAATTGTGATGACCAAACGAATTCATAAAGTCCTTCCAAACTAAGTAGTCATGAATGAAACTCAGGGGTATTTTTTTCTTTTAGTAATTTTGATGAACACACGAATTTATAACGTCCTTCTACACCAGCCAGGAATGAAAATACAAGAACCCTTATTCTCAGATGTTCTGCTTTCCCATCAGGACTGTTTCTGGTGGCTACAGAGAATTACTAGTCTTGTTTTCATGAGTGTATTCCCTACCAGTGATGCAGAATCCTTGTTAAACTATCACAAGAATCACGAAAATGCCTTTAAAACTTGATTTCCAGGAAGCCATGCACCTCTTGTCTTTTGATAATAGAGTCTGTATTCTGATATGCATTTGTACTTATCAGGACAGTTTCCAAAGGCTACAGCGATTATCAGTTCTGTTTTCATGAGTGCATTCCCTTTGATGCAGAATCCTTAATAAACTAACACTGTAATCACGAAAGCACTCTTGAAAACACCGAATAAGTTTCAGTGCAGCCTCGTCCTCCTTTTTATCCTCCTTCTCCTCCTCCTCCTTCTTTTTCTCTTCTCTACAGAATGTGAGGGAAATCAGTTTCTTTGTCCGTGAAGTTCAGTCTCGTAAAATCCGTAGCCGATCCAAATACCTTCCCTCCCCTCCTGCTTCCACTGCCTCTCTTTGTGTGTTACTCGTACCTCATAACTGATGGATGAAAGCTAATTCCCCAATACTTCACTATATCTGAGGGGGGAACCTGCACTTTTGAAGCCAAGGCAACCCGGAAAGACGGAAGGAAGTGAAAGGGAAGGAAGAACAGAGACGGAAGGAATCGCTAACAGGAAAACAATAGGAAAGGGAGGGGAGAGAGGGCATGGAAGTACAGGGAACAGAAAAAGAAAAGAAGAGAAAGGAGCAGTGGAAACCTTAAATAAAGGCAGAGGAAAAGAAAGTATGTAAGGAATGGAAGGAACAAAAAAAAAAAAAACGAAGGGGAACAGAGAAAGGCGAGGACATAAGTGGGAGGTAAGGCTCGGACAAAGTCCATAAGAGCATAACAAGACAGATAAAACCCTCACCTGACTTAAGGCAACATAGGAACCCAATGAATATAATACCACTGAAATAAGAACGTCTTATTCACACCACCAATACTAGATCACCACTTTTCTACACTTTTCTTACACTGCTGTAAAAAAATCGTCAATATAAAGTAGAAAAGATGCAATGAGAGGAAATATATGATTGTAATATACCTAAAGGGGAGGAACAAGAGCGAGAGAGGAACATGTGGGAAGCGGGGAGCAAGTCAGAGGATGTGGGAACTCTGCCGGTTTACTCACTCTGTTGCCTCTCGGCTAACACATAATCAATAGAAAGCATCACTAAATATGAATTATAGATAAATTTATAACTTAGTTGTAGACCACGTGGCTGGGAGTTATGTGGACGGTCGCTGGTGTTCCAAGCCAGAGGCTGCCCGTGTTACGTAGCTAAGGCAGAAGCTTCTTTAGGATAACCAATTGTTCCAACTTCTAAGTTCTACTTAACTTTGCGAATTTAACTAAGGGAAACTGGTAGAATATTGAGAATGCGTCTTACTAGGATTGTTGTGCTCGTGACGGCTGATGGGCGACTACCGAGACACGCAGGGAGAGTTGCTGTCTGCTAGCCACGTCAAAAAACAAAAGAAGCGGATTTTCCTCACTTCTACTCAGTTTATGTACTTTAATAACTAATACTTAGTTTGTACTACATTAACCTTAATTACCCCTTAATATGACTTTAAAATTTCTATACAAGTCACAACACAAATCAATAACGCATTGATATTGTGCCTGATACAAGTGGAAATTTCCACAGAGGTTTTCATGTACAGGAAGCACCTTGGTATGTACAGGAGAAGCAGGAAGGTCCTAGGAGGAGGAGGAGGAGGAGCAGGAGGAGGTGCCGCATCTCAATCCATGCTGTTTTAATTGAGCGGAAAGAATGTGTGTGTGTGTGTGTGTGTGTGTGTGTGTGTGTGTGTGTGTGTGTGTGTGTGTGTGTGTGTGTGTGTGTGTTTCTTACCTAAATTAGTTCTTACTTAATCGTATTTTCTGCATGATTCAGTCAAGTTTGTTGTATCCTGTCTATGAAGGTTGGCTTGTCATCTGTCATATACTTAGTTCTCTCTCTCTCTCTCTCTCTCTCTCTCTCTCTCTCTCTCTCTCTCTCTCTCTCTCTCTCTCTCTCTCTCTCTCTCTCTCTCTCTCTCTCTCTCTCTCTCTCTCTCTCTCATACACACACACACACACACACACACACACACACACACACACACACACACACACACACACACACACACACAGCTAACATGAGCCTTTCAGCTAGTCAATAATCCGCCAACCAATGAGCAGCGAGCCAGGACCATAAGGGTGATGCCAGTGTGTTGTTTCTCATTAAAAATTACCCTTAGTGTGTTTTACCCCTAGGAGTTTCGTCTGTTGCCGCGTGGTTAATGGTGGTGGTGGTGGTGGTGGTGGTTGTAGAGGTGGTATTTTGGTGTTATATTAGTATTCACCGTGCATGGACACCACACAAGAAATACAAATAAATTAAAGAATAACTAAGTATCAAGCAAACAAATAAACAAATAAACAAACAACAAATATGCAAACTAGCTAGCTAATTGACTGATTAACTAACTACTCGTAACTCTTTCACTGGTATGGTTTTCCTTTGTTAACAATGAGGGCACTCTGAAAAATGTTGGCAATGATACAGAAAGAAAAAAAGAGACCTTAGAGGTTTAATATTGTCTTCTACCATACAGAACAATTTAAGAGACTGTAGCACATAAGTAAGTATCTTAAAAACTGTAGATGGATGTAGATGGATACGTCTTAGTGAAAGAGTTAACTTGATAGCAAACTAAATAGACAAATAAATAAAAATAATTCATATACAAAGAGCGACCGAGAACAAAACTTAATAGCACAGTTTCCCACAAAAAAAAAAAATCGCTAAATATTTTCTAACTAACTAAAATAAATTAAAATAAACTAGCACACAAAGATGAACTGAGAACAAAATTTTGATAACAATTTCCCACAAAGATCATTAAATATTTTGTAACTATAATCTCGTTCGAGCTCCTGAGATATCAAC